>NC_091135.1:48582085-48739585 GCF_041381155.1 Argopecten irradians | reverse complement strand
AACAGAGTCCAAAGTCCACACTTACACTATGTATACTCACAGGAACCTGGCACGAAAATTTTTAACCATTAGTTTACACAGTAACCGGACAATAAATCGTTGGGAGACGTCAACAGAGTCCAAAGTCCACACTTACACTATGTATTTTTAACCATTAGTATGCATATATATATATATATATATATATATATATATATATATATATGTATACTGTTAGTTTAAAAAAAATAGTGCCAGGTCCCTGTGTGTATTACTGATGTGTTGTAAATTCGTCATGTGTTAAGTGAGATACACACTGACTATGATCACATCAATACCGGTACTGTAGTACCCTACATATATCCTATACATACATCATCTCCTAGACAAATCAAGGTATAGTCGACATAAAACATACAATAAAAGTCTTCTTACAAAATCTACTATGAACATTACTTATATAATATTATGTATCAATGTATATACAAATGTATACGCTCTGGATACAAATACACTGTTACCCTTTTCCAATATAAGTCTTCCTGAGTATTTAAGTTTGCTAGAAGTTTACAATTAATTCACCCACAAGTAAACATATGATGAAACCACAAATCTCCCTATACAATTATATAATAAGACACAACAAGCCGACCCCAGTATATATACATTAATGTACGTACTAATGGTTCACCTGGAATATCAAGCCCTTTCTATCAATACACTATACAGCGACGTATCATTAGTAGGAACAATATATATTTAAGAGAGCTCTCTTTTAATCATTCTATATATCTCTACGGTAGCACTTATATGCAGAGGTGTATTTTTCACGTAATTACATTACCATACAGATATATGTAATATTGTTGGAGAGGGCTTGATATAAGTTGAAATATAACTTGTGCCCAATCCTTTTGTTTCAATAAAATATGTTTAAACTAAAAAAAACATACAGATCCGCATCATTGTTAAAGCTGTGTTTTGAAGACGCGCGTGCGTATTTGTTTGGTGTCATAAACATGGTCGAAAACTAATATAAACCTCATTGTACATATTCTTATAACCACCCGTGATTTTACTGTATTTGTTCCGTTCCAATAAATCAATCGATCCGCCAATAACTCAATTAACCATTAAACAGATTTTCACTAGAAGCAACTGAAGCAGTGTATATATGATCATATACTAAAAAGACAAAGAGCTTGTTACATAGGAAGACTTTCCTGATTACGATGACTCTGATAGGAAATGATGATGAGACGGGAAATGAAAGCTCTATAGTTACGTGTATGTTGAGGATGTGGAGTATATGTTAAAGTGCAGTGATATACTTTGTAACATGTGATCACTGTATGACACTTATATCCAAGTATTGTTTGTCTTAAGTATATCAAAACGGTCTATTGATTCAGCCTCATCTAGTGAGTGTAAAGCACGCGCATCAAGGTCAATAGTCCAAGTCGCCACGGTATACATCTTAATCATCACACTATACCTAGTAATAATAATAACTTGTAAATTAATCTAAATATCTCACCGTGGGGAATCAGAACGGTACCTGGTATGGATATATATAAATATACGTACCAAACTATTATACTTTATAACACTGGTCTACATTGCGTATGGTTCCACGTGTAATTTACTTTCAGAGTGATGTATTTGATCCATGAGGTATCGCTCCAGTATTTCCTCCTGTATTGTTTTTATATCATAAACGATCTTATGTATTGGTGAAGTCAGTCTATGATGAACTTTATCAACAAGCTGAATCATATAGAATAATTAACTGGGCAAAATTAGTAAAACAATTATTATGTACGTATGGTTTTGGTTATGTTTGGTTATTAACTTGTATACTGTAAATTTTAGATACCCCGAACAACACCACGTAAACTGACTTATTTTGATTGTATAAGTATATATCAGAGTTACATCTAGCTAGCTACACCATGTGGATGTAACGTTTTCAACGACAAAGTTTAATACAGTATTCTGAAAGATCTGACTTATTATATCAATTAAGTCACCAGTAACACAGTGGAACATTGACTCCAAACCCGACTTGTTGATGTTTACTTCAGCGGCTGTTGACAATTGACAATAACAAAATGCATGATTTCCTATTTGACCCCAAAACATCTTTTGTGATTCTATTTATTTATATGTTTACACTTTTTGGGGGACGGAAAAAATCCATGCACGTGTTGTTTAATTTTCCGATGACCTTGACCGACATGGAGGATATCCCGAATGAATTGACAGATCTAGCGAATACGCCACAGTAAACAAAATCATTACTAAGAAGTGACGTCATACCTAGCTCTGGGTATATATAGAAGATCGCGCACTCAGAATTGCATCAGTTCAACAGAATCTCTTAACTCGTCGTACAGATGACACCAAGTATACGTTGTGCTTATTTCTAAATAAGAAGTTTTTTTTATTTGTTAATCATGGGGAAGACTGGAATGGAGAAATCTACTACGGCTACCACCTCGCCGGGCAGTATTATGAAGAGCGACAAAGGGTGAGAGAATATTTTCTCTTCAAGCATAACTTTTTCTTCATTCCTCATAGTTCATTTATATTTCAAAGTAATGCAACAAATTCGTTTTAAATCATGAAAAATATTTGTATGTGTGAATCTATTTTTCTTTAAATTTCCGTCGTTTGTTAGGCCTTTATAGTATACAGTCAAGCGTAAACAGCTGATATTTGTTTACGTGCCGCATTGGAGGCGTCGTCCCTCTCAACCAATCAAAACGCACAATTTTGACACACCTCTAGAATCTTCTATAAATAGTTCATGGGGGTGAACAACCTGGTAAATAACCAGATCTAATCCATGTGCTCCGTTAAACAATCATAACCAGATAGTCAGTTATCCATTAATGAACGATAACAAAGAAAATCCCGATAGAGTTTCACTTATGTAAGTGGAAAATTTTAAACTAGACCTAATTAGTGTATTAGCTGTCCGGTGTTACCACAGTTTCATACTGGGCATAATATACATGTATGGTACAGATTAATTATGTGGCCTTGTTTATTTCTCCATTTGAGGTTCAAAACGTATATTGTAAGTTATTTTAGTGTTAAAATAAAATGCTTTTACTCATTACATAAAACATATCTCAAAAATAACAGAAAACATATTGCATCATTTGTGCGTCACATACAGGTATAGGGCGTTGTCCTTGTCAACCTATCAGATGCAACGAAATGTCTCTATTATGACGTACCCACTCTGCGCGAAGGTTCTCGGAGTTTCATTATTTGATGAGTACGCAACATGTCTTACGAAAAAAAGACAACATTGCGGCTCAGTCTTTCTTATTTTTTTTCGATTTCACATAAATGAGTATGCACGATGACTGATAAAGTTATGCATGTACCTTTACATATTATTAGCCTTTGTGAGCTACATGTACATGTGGTTTTAAGCGTTTGGGTTTGCATATTGTTTTAATGCTATTATGCGTGGCAAATTTATCTTATTAGAAGGTCAGATTGGTCTCTTATGATTAAAGAAATAACTAAATAAAACAGGTCAAACATGACATGTCTCTGGTAGTTACACTATCTCGTGTACTCCACAGGCGCACGCATTTTTGTTTTATTAAAGATTTAAAGGGACTATTCAGTCTAAGAGAACATTAAAATTTGTATATATATCGGGAAAAATCCAGTTCTAATGGAAATTAGATCAGTCGGTTTTACTGTAATATGCCTGAAAAGCACATAGTTGTGACATGTGTGTAGATGTTCAAACTCGCTCGCTGTCCGCCATTACACATTGTGGTCGAACTTCTTGTATGCCGAACCCTGTCCCTTGCTCGTAGAGTAATGCAACTTTTGTCTAGAACTGCTCAAATCGCTCTGAGAGGAGTGTGTTTACTTTATTAGGTGAATTGTCTTGCCTAAAAATCATTTTATCACCTTTTCAGTGGTTATGAAGTTTATTTGTTTAACACGCGTGACTTTGGCTCGGGTTTAGGTACAGCGTCCATGTTGTACCTGCTTAATCGTATTGATCAACGATTTGATATTTCAACGATATTAATTAAAATACTAAACTATGACGTGGAATTTGTCAATATTTTATGTTATATGTTCCATAAGAAATGTAGAACAATACATTAATGCCATATTTTGCTTCTTGGTTATGTAAAAGAATTAGCCTGAGTGAATTGTCTCTTTAATTATATATGTCTTGGTAGAATTCTATAAAATCAAGGCTGGTAAGTCGGTCACGTACCCTACGGCACCCACTTCTTTAAGCGATTAAAAAGCACATCCTGTTCACAGAATAGGCGGATATTTTTTTCTGACATAACCCGGCGCCTTACGTGTCTAGTAACAATGACAGCAAAATTTGAAGCGTAAGTCATATGCACATCGAGATCTACATTATTATACATTTGGTCTAGGCCTAACACAGGTACTTAACACATCATTAGTATCATCTTCGGTGCCATAACACACACATATTTCTTTAACACCTACGGGTGTAATACTGGCTGGTCTAGAGCTATACACTCATGCCGCCTGAGGCTGTATTGCATGACTACCCATGCAATAAAGCCTTGTGACGTCACGGCGTCAACAAAATTTCCATTTCCTCGGTAAAATTTTAACTTTTTTTCACAAACTTGACTGGTTTTACTATAAAAGATGCAAACAATGGATTTTTTGTTGAAAATATCACGTAATATGAAAAATTGACTTTCAGCCGTGGATTTCTTCGAATTTATTTCAAAATGGCGGGATATCATAGTTGTAAAATTGCAATAAAACGTCGAGATATGAAAGAAAAATACTCTTACATAAGTGGATATGAAGGATAGGGATATTCTACCCTCGGGATCACAGAATGTTGCAAAACCCTCGGCAAGCCTCTGGTTTTATTACATTTTGTGACCCTCGAATAGAATATCCCTATCCTTCATATCTACATATGAAAGAGTCTTATGATATATACCAAGTATACTATTATATCGAAGTTGCTTAGGATTATTTCTGTGATTTACATAACACTACGTTGTGTATAATGTATCGTCTGCTTGACTTATAAACTTGAGTCACTATAATATTTCACCGTAACTGCTCCTAAACAACTTTATAATATGATTATGACTATGTATGCAGTTGGGAATTTCAGAAGTAAATATTAAAATTTGTCTACATCGGACATATGCATGTAGACTAATTTTAATGTTTTAATTTTTTGGGAACGAGCTTTATATAAGTTGTACAACTTGTACCCAATCCCATTGTACATTTGGCAATAAATACTGTTTAAATCCTGCTATATGTGTATAATGTGTGTACTTCGCGCTAATTCTAGGAAATAAGTTATGCATTCAGCACACACACAATACACAAGCACTGACAAGACTTATATTTTTCAACAGGATTTTAAAATTTTCTTCTATCGGATTAAAAGTATTTCATTTTTGGAATGATTTAGATACGATCGAGTGTTCCGTTATGTAGTACGTACATGAACGTATATTTCCATTCTACTTTCATTTTCCCGTTTAATCTATGGGCAATATCTGGCTACGAACTCCAATCTGGTCAAGCGTATGAATATCTAACGTTTCCGCCGCGTCACTGACAATGTATTTAATGTATACTTACGCCTATACATAACGGTCAAATAATTTCAAAAGTGGTTTTAAAGTTGTGTAGTCTATGAAATCTAATAGTATTATCGTGTTGACAAAATCACTTGTATTAAAAAAAACGTCATCGCATAATTTTCATTTGTTCGCTTGTTTCAAACCGTTTTGTGTTGAACTATATTCAGAAGTTGATGCTATTGCTGTTCCGTCTATTGAACTTGGTGACGTCAACACTAGCGCAAGCGGGAAATTTAAAGGATATACGTGTGTAGTTTTGAATTCGAATGATCGTAATGGAAATATAAGTGATAAACTGTTACCAGATTGGACATACAGTTGATATGAAGCCCATCCGTCCGAAAGATAAATATTCATGGCGCCCTAACGGGCGCCATTCTATTTATCTTCCTTCCGGATGGGCTTCATATTAACTGTGTGTCTAATCTGGCAACATTTTATTGCTTAAATACAACTGGTGGTCTCGGGGGTCATCTCATTTACATAGATATGTAGCATTTACAATATAAGCAAAACATGATATATAAAGTTGTATTTGAGATATAGAGAGGGCTATTTTAAAACCAGTATGCTCCTCAAAGTGATAATTTCACCTCCTAATATACTACTATTTTAAATTCTATCCCTCCGATAAAGACGATAGAAGTTCTAAACCACTGTTCATAACTTTCAACTTACATGTAGTATGTAATACGCTATCGCAAATTTACTTCCTATCTATAGGAACCAGGGAGTGGTATGTCAGGTTTTTAACGCATTTTTTTTCTATATTTAAAGATATGTTCTGTATCAAGTTCAAGTTCTTTACAGACATTTTCTGAGTGTTGGCGTGGAATTGGTTTTTTTTTTTTCATTTAAAAAATCTACATAAGTTGCGGCTTGTTAAAATCGCAACCCAATTCTCTATGGGGGAAAACTGCGGAAATATGTAGAAATATACAGATTCCGCGGCAAATCAATTTCACTGTTTGATGGTATGTTGTTTAGCACAAAACATCAATGCAGGGCGCTAGAATTGTACCTTCTATCCCCATAGATTGAATTTAAAAGGTGACTGTATCCTAAAAAAGTGCAAGACGCCCATGCAGGGCGTTAAAATTTTATCCGCGGTCCCCATTGAATAATTTTGAGAGACGGCTGTATTTGGGATCTTATCCTTTCTCTTCTTCCTAAAATATTCCCAAACATCTCCATTGACACCACCATCAAAAGGAATGAAGAACAAGAATTCCACTATTACAATGAGTAACAACAAAAACATACTACAGTCTCCCAAAACACGCACGACTTGCAATTTGAAATTTGGAGGACTAAAATTGGGCAATGGTTGTAATCTAAATTCATACATATACAGACAAAAACATGACGCCAAAATTGTCACATTTTGCGTTACATTGACTTTATCTGTAGATAAGGGATCTTAAGAGTTATAATAAATGTGATAAAATGTATAAATTAACGTTGTGTACAATGTATGTCAGTTTTTACAATATATATAGTTACTAGTGCTTAAACTGCATATGCTTTATGTAAGACTATAAGGCAAAAAAAAAAAATATATGCATGTTTCAGATTACATGACTGAAAAAATAGGGTAGGTCGGTCGGGATTTTTATTTTTTTTTTTTATTTTTATTTTAAGTTTTAGGAGGGATAGAGGAGGGGTTGAGTGGCTTTATTACTGCATTACAAAGTAATTCAATAATACATGTCATTTGTTTTTCAGGCTTAAGGTTGGCTAGAAGTCTTTTATTTCTCATTACCATAAGCTATGCGTAAAAAATTAAGTTGAAAAAGTGTGATAAAATAGCTAGGGTCGGAAGTAAAAACTACGATAGGTAGGGGTACCTGAAACATACATATTTTTTGGGGCCCAAACAGTCAGAAACATTATAAAATATGTACAGAATAATATCAAAATCTTGATAATAAATCATTAAAATGCATCGAAAATCCTGAAAAATTACGGTATTTTTAGATATCAAATTATAAACTGCAGAAACAACTTCAAAATGTCTTATTGGAAGTTTAACATAAAAAATGCATGTGTTTCCATTTCTTTGGCATAAGTATCTATATAGTATTTAACATTTTCTAGTCGGAAGAAAAAGTGCTATGGGTAATTTTCATCTGCACCTATTATTAGAGTGGTGTACCGGAAGTGAACTCTTTGAGTCGGTGAGGTGTGGTTGGCCTAGAAAAATAGACAGTGGTTGGGTCCGCACGTGAACACCTACCCCTTCTCCATACATTCCTCACCATGGTTGGTTTCCGGAGTTTTCTGAGGTAATTTCTACTTGTTCTTTCTTCTGAATTCATTTCTTCTATTTCAAACGTATTTTTACACGTTATCGCGATCAGCTGAGAGAGAAAGCGTACACAAATGACTATAAATTTAGTAAGAAAACGTGCTGTTGCTCCGGATTTTACAGTTCTCAAGCTTTTTTATGGTATTTGCTTTTGTAGCGGTATTTCGGGGTTATTTGTGTTGTACATATGGGTTTTATGCTATGTCAAAACTTCAATGCTATAGTTGCATTGCCTTCATCATCAATTTTTTAAAAGCAATTTATTTATACTCCTGTGTACCGGTACAAAACTGCATAGGCCTAATCAGCTGATAATACTAAATCAAGCTAAATAACTGTCTACTAAAAACTATACAAAAGTTTACATTGAATGAATTTATCAAAGTTGACAGTCTTTATAAATACATATGTATATAACAATAATGAATAATGTTTAATTTGACTTTATTTTTAATTTTACATAAAAAATAAAAACTGAATAATTCAAGCAATATCTCATAGAATTACTGGTAAGGTGAAGCCATTAAAATAAGTTACAATGTATATTTTGGGATAAAACCTATATATGATAAAAATTGAGATAACAAGTAATCTTGTGAAATTGATACCATGTAAGTAATGTAAGTTTTAGCCTGTAGTTTTTAGTGTCCTTGACCACCAGATAAGTGAGATAAAGTCACCATATATACGATCTGCTTGACACACATTCTCACTAATTGACTTGCCAGGCATAATTCACAGTAATAATATAATGAATCAATTTCTGTATCTATAATATGTACACTGTACAATGATACTTAAACAGGGGAAACAAAGGATGACGATGGTGGTGTTTCACAGTATTAAGTCTTTCAGGCATCAATGCCCTCTTATTGTTGGAAAATTAATAATTGATTATGAAAATTCACTCAGTAGAGACGCATTGATTTTTCAGTCCCTTTTAAAGAGGCAGCATTGATGCACTGTACAACATGCTGTTATTCAGTGGACTGCCACGAGACATTATGTAGGCATGAATGATCCTTTGTATGGGTGTAAATATGTGAAAATCTGACCTAAAATTTAACGTCTACACAAGTTTTAACCTTGACGTGACATGTACACTAAGGTGGACATGATACCACCATGGCCATCCTCAGGTAGTCCTGCCTTACCAGAGATAAGCTTGAGCTATTACCTCAAGCATTGTTAGATTAATATTGACTTGTGTAAAGTTTGGAACCTGTACAACTGAATGGTAAAGCTAACAGCACTTTATTATAGACAGTTCCTGATAAGACAGCTAGTTGTGATCAGCTGTTTCATGTCCTACCATGTAGGTGACCCAAGTTTTGTGAATTAAATGATGAATCATCATTTAAAATTTTCCATAGATTTATTGTTTCTGTATACTGCAGGCCATAGTCATCATCAGACTTTATTACTATATATATGTACTAGTTTGTAAATTAAGCGTGCAATGCCTCAGCTACAACAATTAGTCTAGGAATCAGCCTATTCATTTGATCAGACAGTATGATATGTTATGTGAATACACAGACTACATGTATGCAATCAAATATTTCTGGTTAATATGTATATATTTGGACTGAAATTAGTACCTAGTAAATTAAGTATCATGTTGTAGTTATTATGTATGCACATAACTTTGTTTGACACCTTGCTTTAATGTGAACATTATTAGTTAAAAATTCCTTTAAGTAGTTTTCAGCTGTATAAATTTCACATTAAAATGTGCCATCAAATGAATTGAAAATGTACAAATTTTAGAGTATCTGATTTTATAAAAAAGCTGCTGAAGCAATATTATTTAAAAATGTACAAAAGAATAGAGAGTTTTAAAATATGGTGAATATTTCACACCGAGAAGGTTTACTGGGTTTACTAGTATAACTGTGTATACATATAAAAGGCATATAGAAATTTGGAGTTTTGCACCCCTGAATGATTTTACTACCTTTCAATAATGAAGAAGAATTCATTCTAGAACTCAATTGACAATAAAGTCTCGTGAGTTCTCCTGAACATAAAAAGGAAGATTAAAAGAGTTACTGTCCATTTAGAGAACTATTATATACAACATATAATCATATAAGCTGGAATACAGAATAAGTTTTAAATACAGTCAGGCCAAATTTGAGTTTGTATTCAAATTTTATATGAAATTGCGTGTGTATACATGTACAAGATGCATGTGCATGTATATACAGATCTATAAATATAGGTAAATATGACGTAGATGTTTGTTAATTTCTGTGTTTTTGCCGTCCTAGTTAATGTTTTTATTTGTGCTTCATGAAATGTAGTTTTTAATTTGTTTATGTACAACATCCTTCATGTTTCAGTTTATACAAGAATTTTAACATATTTCAGTGACAGTGTGATTAAAATGCTAAAAAGATTATGGAGGAAATTTGATCCAATATATGTAATCTATAGCTATAATGTTAACATTTAGAGGCAATACCATATAAATACAGACACCCAACAGTGAGCAGTTTGTATGTAAATATAGATATTTGAGAATCTGTGTAAATAGGTTTAGGTTAGTAATTAGCAAACCTCATCTTGATAGCAATCTTGACCTCTGAAACAGTTGTTTATATATACTGTTTGGTGCATATAGGTTACAATGGCCAATAAATGAAAACAAACACAATGTGATATTTAGATGTTATTTTCTCTAAATACAACACTTCTTTGTCTAAGTTTTAAGCATTTCACCTTCATACTTGAACATTGATTTAAGGACTCAAGCTCCCTGGACATATTTCTTTCCCAATATTTTTATGCATAAAATATACTGATAGATTTTTTTTGAACAGTTGTATACAGCCCCAAATAGTACCTGCACAAATTGCACTTCAGGTGCACAATATTTATTCTTGGTATCAAAATTTAATTTACGAAATATTATACATGTATGCAATCAGATGTGTGATATTTTTTTGTTTTTGTCATTAGGGATATAGTTTTAGGATATGTATCTTTACAAAATTCTAGCCATTCATTGCTAAAAGATTATGGCAATACTGTTTGCCTTAATCTGTTCGTTCTCTCACAATGCTATGCACTAGTAAACAACTGTGTTATGTAATACTTTTAATAGCTACTATGACACGTCATCCACTAATCTGCCCTAAGTCTGCCTTCAGGGTACTATTTGTATTTTGTTTGGGTCATATCATATTATGTAATATCATCATTTATATAATAATCATGATACATAAACTACATAACAACAGGTATGACAATGACTTGACCAAACAATTTATTGTTACACTGGTTTATATAGGAAAGTGAACAATTTGGAACATATAACCTAATGACAACTTTTTAGATTGATTGAGAATGCATGCATGTTTAAAGATTAATTAAGTTGAAAGTTCATCCATGTTCTACAGCACCAGATTATATCAGGACATATTTAACCATGTCCATAAATGATCTCGAGTTGGGTCAAATAATTATAACCATGCAGTTGACAGCAGAGATGTGCTGCAGTCTTGCCACATTTCATTTGTTAGAGTTTAATTATAGCATGGTCAATATATTGTCAAGTAAAGTATAACACTAGTATTTGGTAGCTCTTTCTTATAACTTTATACTTAAAATAAAATGCAGTTTAACTGATTGGAGTATAATCTTTCATTGTCCATAAAACTAAATTTGATGGATATAAATAGAATTTTGATGTCACCCAGTATTTCATTCTGTAATTATTTATATATTAAAGGTGGCAATATTTAAACTATAAAAAACTACAGACACCACATGTGTACAGGTCGCTATATAATATATACAGACTATTAAACTGCTGAATAAATTAATAATGTACTACAGTTGTTACAGTTCTTCATACTGCGTTCCCAGGGGCATTGGGTGCGTCCAATAATAAGTATTTCCATGCAATTACATTGTATTGATTTTGGCTGATCAAATAGCGTTTGTTTTTAGTTAAATTTCTATTTGGAGAACTGGCATGGACATATTGTAAATTTCCTCAACCTGACATTTTAATTGAACAGTTTACCAGGAAGGTTTTTTCTTCTATTTGTATTGGCAATACAGTATTAAACTGAAGCAATATCCACATACTTGGTACATAGTTACAGGTAAAGAAGTGTAACCTCGAAAATTAGTGTTGTAAAGATTTTATTAACATAATCCCATCTACTTCCAGTGTGAAGTTTGCCTCCCGGCTGATAAAGGAAACCACATCCTTCCCGAAAACCAGAAGTGGTTACCACTCATTGCCAAACATCCTCTATGGAAAGTGGAACAACCTCCCGAGGAAAGTCCAGTCGTACGTGGATCATAATATCCGACTATGTCAGCCTTCCTCTATCCACATCTGTGATGGATCTGAAGAGGAAAACAATCTCCTACTCTACCTCCTACAGAAGGACGGCATGATCAAACCCCTCCCCAAGATGGACAACTGGTGAGTGCAGGTGTCAAATCTCAAACTGGATACAAGTTCTTAAACAGCTCAATTACTTTATCTCAAATTATAATAATAAAGTATTCTGCAAATTTTCCAGAGTAGCCTTATAACATATCTCTGATTTGTAGATTATATTTTTAATTAACATTACTTTGGGTCTTTGTTGAAATAAGTAAGTGTACTTACTTTGAAAATAAGAAATTGTCTATATTTGGAGAAATTTAAAAATTACTTAATTGGGAAGCTGGAAAATATTTTAAGTCTAACATTCTGTAAGAACAAGATGCTTGAGTTCATTATCTAAATAATACTGATGCCAGTTTGAGTTCTTTATGTACAGACAAGATTGCAGTAAGCTCTCATTCATATTAAAACTCTGTCATTTATATTAAGAGTTACCTCCCTTACAGCTGGCTGGCCAGAACCGACCCAGCTGATGTTGCTCGGGTAGAAAAATTGACGTACATGTCAACTGATAGTGAGCGGGAAAGTGTTCCAGTTCATAAAGAGGGAATTTCTGGCACATTGGGAAACTGGATCAGTCCGGATAACCTGGAAGTGGAAATGGAACAACGATTCCCAGGCTGTATGAAAGGTAAGTTTTATAGTCTCGAACCTTTCTGACCACTGTGTCTGTTACCTTTTATTGCGAACTTTATACATCTGTTTTGGATATGCTAAATTTGTTTGTAGTCATTTATAAATCTTTTATATTAAATGAAGGGTAAAATGTAGGGTCTGCAGTTCTGGAGAAGGGATGTTGAGGAAAACGAAATGCATGTTTATATTATGTTAGTGAGTGTATAAGGTTTGATTTTTCAGACTCACTGGCTTATGTGATTTTTCATAAAACATTTCATATGCCATGTGTAACTCAAGTTTCATAATGATTAACATGTTATTGTTAGCAATGGGATAAAAGATGATACCACCTTTCCACAAATTTCTGTTAATTCCTCAGGAAGGACAATGTATGTGATTCCATTCAGCATGGGACCAATCGGCTCTCCTCTGTCAAAGATTGGGATTGAGCTTACAGACTCAGCCTACGTTGTTGCGAGTATGCGAATCATGACCCGTGTGGGATCTAAGGTGCTGCAAACTCTTGGCGACACAGACTTTGTCAAATGTCTACATTCCGTCGGCAGGCCCCTACCTCTAACAGGTAAAACTAAGGATCATAATCCTGCTCAGATATAATTTCTGTTATAAATTTATAAAACTGGCATAGTGAATACAGAAAGTTAAAATCCTTCATTTTTAAAACATTGGTGAATTGATGTTATTTTCTCAAAATATATGTTCTAATACAAGAGAAAAAGTAATTGTATTTGAGTTATCTCCCTTCTACTTTCAGAATCTCTTAAGAACAACTGGCCATGTGATCCCAAGAAAACGATCATTGCACATCTACCAGCTAGGAATGAAATTTGCTCATTTGGCAGCGGCTACGGTGGTAATTCACTACTCGGCAAAAAATGTTTCGCTCTTCGTCTTGGCTCTATCCTCGCTAAAAGAGAAGGCTGGCTCGCAGAGCACATGTTGGTAAGTTCAAAGACTCCAATCTAGAAAAATACCTAAATTAATTAGTGGTAATGATTAGACCTAGTGTCATTCAATAATCTGTCAGTTTAAAACTCGTGTTTTCTTGCTTCTAAGTTCAGATGAACACTATCATCTGACTCATCTCTCTCTACCATTGCTTAGATAACCCAAGTTCAAGATCAGATGACGTTACAAAATCATTGTAAGGCTTTAATGGCCCCATGCATGGACTTAACTGAAACCTAGAACAGTGCAATATAACATTTTAGAATGAATTAAGATTTGATATTCCAATGTAAGCTTTTGATGTTTATACCTGTCTCAATATCATTAACGGTGTCTCCTTTTAGGTATGAATATTTTCTGTATTTTCACGTTATTTCCTCCATACCTATAGATCTTGGGGATTGAGAACCCTCAAGGTGAGAAGAAATACATTGCAGCAGCATTCCCAAGTGCCTGTGGGAAAACAAACCTAGCCATGATGAACCCTTCTCTCCCGGGCTACAAGATTACATGTGTTGGGGACGACATCGCGTGGATGAGATTTGACAAAGATGGGCGACTGAGGGCTATCAATCCAGAGGCTGGCTTCTTTGGGGTAGCTCCAGGTCAGCTTTGAAATTAAATTATTAGGTTTTGATATCAGACAGCATTATGCTAGCAATTTACTTTCCACTTGTGTGAAAAATATACTTCAAAACTTTAAAATTGCATTGTGTTTTTGGTGCAATAACTTTACATTTCTCAAGTATTTTTTATACCAAGTTCACACTTCAAAATTTCATATTTTGACGAGGAGATATTTAATAGATATACATTATTGTTGCAATTTTAGGAACCTCAATGAAAACAAATCCAAATGCCATGGAGACTGTGCAGCGAAACACTGTTTTCACAAACGTAGCAGAAACGTCGGATGGTGGTGTATACTGGGAAGGAATGGAGAGCGAGATGGATAAGGACACATCTATAACATCCTGGCTCAATGTAGACAATTGGTCTCCCGAGCTAGGTGGCAATGCAGCTCACCCAAACTCACGGTATGTTAGAGACTCTATGATTGGTCAATGGAGAGGACCTATATAGGGTTTGCCTGTTGTCTAATCCATTTATCAATACAATAATATAATATCTTTCTCTGTAATTCCTGTATAACTTTTATTGTTTAATAAAATATTTTGAAATGAAATGATCGATCAATCAGTGATTAGTACTTGAAATCTAATGCTTGAAACTTTTGGGGGAATAAATTTCAATTATTCAGTAAAGGGAGACAAATATGTTGTTTTGAATTTATCTGTGTTCACTGGTGTCAATATACTGTAAGACTTGAATTTATACTGTAATAACGCTGATTACTTTACACATAGGTTCTGTACCCCTGCTGCCCAATGCCCCATTATGGACCCTGCCTGGGAGAGCCCCGAGGGAGTCCCCATTGATGCTATCATTTTTGGAGGAAGGCGTCCAGAAGGTATGTACTCCAGCAATTTGAGCAAAATTGTTCTTAGTTTCGAAATTAAGTGGAATTTAGCTTGATCTTTTTGGATATTTGATCTTTTATACTTAGTAATTTTCAAAAAAAAAAATATCTGGAAAAAAAAGGAAGTGAATATTAACATAGGTGAAAAAAATTCCTACAATCAAATAATATATTTGCATATTAGCTGGTATGTAAAATTAATCAAGAACTGTTTAATGTAGTTCTATTAACGTATGTTAATTCTGTAGGAGTACCTCTTGTGTATGAGGCTTTAAACTGGCAGCATGGTGTTTACATCGGAGCATCAATGAGATCGGAAGCTACCGCAGCTGCAGAACATAAAAGTAAGTAATTTGTTGTTCTTATGCATTAATACAAATGTAAGAATGAATAAAATAATTAGTTGTTTTATCTAAACGAAGCTTTAAACACTCCTTTGATCAAATTATCAGAGACATACATACAAAGGGAGATAACTCTATTTGAATGGCCAAGGACAAATTAGATTGTCAACTGATCACAGTAACATTTAGTAGTGGAAAAAGAAAACTCCATCAAAATGATATTGTCAAAAAACTACCATGTTTTCATGATTTCAATAGGTTAATTATGATAATAAGTATAATAAATTTTCTCACACCTGTTGTGTTTTATAGATATATTTATCTAAATAGTAACAATTCCAATACACGCATTTAACAGCTTTACATGTGATGCTACAGAACTGTAAAATTTTTGATGTGTGAAATCATTACTTAACTTTTTGTTTCCAGGTAAGGTCATCATGCATGACCCGTTTGCCATGCGTCCATTCTTTGGTTACAACTTCGGACATTACCTGAAGCATTGGTTAAGTTTCCAGGAGAAACCTGATCTTCAGCTGCCAAAGATCTACCATGTCAACTGGTTTAGAAAAAACTCAGAAGGTAAATTCATCTGGCCAGGATTCGGGGAAAATGCTCGTGTATTAGACTGGATCTTCCGTCGTATCAACGGAGAGGACTGCGCCAAAATGTCTGCAGTCGGATATGTCCCAAAGGAGGGCTCAATTAACATGGAAGGTTTGAATGAGAAAGTGGACATGGAAGAATTGTTTCGCCTTCCCAAGGAAAGCTGGTTGCAGGAAATTGTAGACGTTGAGAAATATTTTGATGAGCAGGTTCACGAGGACCTCCCAGCAGAGATCATGACGGAGCTACGGAATCTGGAAGAACGAGTGAAAACCATGTTATAACTGCCATAGGTTTCCATAGTGACCCTATGCAATGAATGAACTATGGTTTTCTGTGTTTTCTATGGTTGTTTTATGTCTAAAGACTTACTTAGCATAAACCAATATTGGAGAGAGGTGATGTCACCTTGGGAAATCTTCACAAGAAACAGTAGCAGCTATTTCATTGTATAGATTTTATTTTCATGTATAATCCATGTTGACAATCATCAGAGATTGTGAAGGTTACCTATATTTCCTGTAGTGTTAGAGTACTCAGGGCATTTATATGTATAGGGTGTCTTATTGCACTAGGTGTCATATTGTACAGGGTGTCATAATGTTAAGGTGTGTTGACACTAATGGGTTTTAGATTCAGGTAATGGACTCAATTGTGGGGTCTTTAGAATTATGAGAATCTTGATAACTATTTTTGGGATATCATTGAAGTATATTTTATCTTGCTCGTGAAATTTCTCTTCTCTGTCATCAAATTAATCCATGTTTATAAACTTATTATTTAATAGGTTATATTCCCTAATTCAGACCAGAACTGATCTGAGTTGAATGATTAGAGAGATTTAATTTTAAATAATGATGAAGAACTGGAATGAATTTGCCGTATCACCCTAGATATCTTAAATCAGTATTATAAGCTTTTATATACTTTTTTTTGTGTTACCTACCACGTATATTAATACGGATCAGTATAATTTGAATAACTTGATCACTTATCAGCGTTGTCTTTCTGCATCTTTATTTCATGTTCAACATTTCCAGCCTTAGGAATGCAAGGTTTTAAATGTTTCTTTAGGAATTATTTAACTTTTAAATTTATGTCAATCATCATGAAGATATTTAATTCATTTTTATTGTGAGAGATACAATCATGCACAACTCCGATATTAATTATTCAATTTGTTTTGTTTCAAATATCATAATAACAGTCGAGTTAAAAAAAGATGTACTGCAGGATGATTATTTTTGGTTTATTTTTGAATCATATGAAAAGAAATGAAGAAAATGACAAATGTATGGAAACACTTTATTTATTCCAAGTTAATATTTTAATGTTGTTTCATTTGTTCAATTATTATGTCCAATTATTGTAAAGATAAGGAGTCAAAATATATTATTTTCATTGGAAGTTCATAAATACTTCCTTATGTGATATTTTGTACTGTTTTATATACAGGAATACTTTTATCTCTATGATTTCATTAAATTTTATTATGCACAAAGGTCCAAATATTTTTGTTTCTTTTGTCATTTAATTGTTTAAAAGCTTCTATATATATCAATCTTGTTAAATTCAGGTTATGTAAAGTATTCATTTTGTTTAAAAAGAAAATAATTTTACATTTTCATTTTTGTTAATTTTTATTGTACTTCTTGCAATTGTTTAAAATTGTGATTATTCTTTTCTTGTTAATCTTCATAAAAGTATATACCCCAATCCTAATCATCAATGTTAGTATGTGTTTATCCTACGGCAAAACCAAAGTCTGTGTAGTTAGTTTAATTATTATCCTTTAAATGTGTTGATTGTATGTGTTATGAAAGGTGTTTAGACTTGGTAACTCATTTACCTCTGAAGACATTTAGACTCTCCTGAATCAAGGACTAGAACAGTCCATAATGAAATGTCGGGGGTGAATGAGTTGATGGTTATTTCATTATGATAATTATTTATGGCAGTAACACAAGCTTTTGATTTTATTGAAGTGATTCATATTTCGATATTGAACATGAACATTATTTGGTACCAAAATATGTGTTAAAAGATTGTACAACGAACACCAGAGGTAACTCATTTTCTAATTGTTGGTTAAACCACAAATGAAGCAGTTGGTCATTGATGTTAAACATATAATTTATTCTAATTAAATAATCCTTGTATTAATTAGTGTAAGGTAAATACATTTGTCAGACAATTTAAATAAGTAACATTCAATTATGGAAAATAGATTTCACTTTGTGTTTGGAATGTTATTGGTACTATGTATCGTCCGACGTGAATACATGAAATTTTCCTGTCTTGATGTTAAAATAACGGTTATATTTGTGGTTTACTTTCCTTCACATTTTTTTTTTCATTTGATTGCCATATTTTGTTAAAAAGTGTTTCATTTTATTATGTTGCTGACATTGCCATGAAACTTTGCAATTTTCTATTTAACATTTTCCCTCCTGGATGAAATTGTAACATTTTTTATAAGATTGATTGCTAATTATATTAATTATGCAATAATATATATATTTGATTGACTATATTGTGATGATTATGTGAGGAATGATTGTTGTAATTTTGTGGAATCATTTATGGCTGTGATGTAGATACTGAAATCCAAGGGTAAATATACTGCTCTGTATATATTTTTAATTTCCATATTCAGATCTCAGATTTATTTTTAATGTGTTCATTACTGAGCTACGCCATATATCATATGAAAACTATTCTTCATTTTTACATATAACTATTAATAGATTTTGGATTCACTTTATGTTCATTCTTGTACATATTCAACAATTTCAACTCAATCATAAAATTTTGTATTCGTCATCTAAATTAAATTTATTTAAGATTTTTTGAATTATTTCAAAAAAGAAAAGGATGTCAAATTTGATCTGAAGGTTAGAATTTGCCTTTATATAAGTATATATACAAGTTTATTTTTGATGTATGTTTTTGTTACAATAATCATGATAACACCAGATAATCACATTGAACATCTTTATCACATGCCATTCATTCAGATTTCTCGGTAATCTTTGATCTGAGTTTTTTTTTATCAAATTGTATAAAGTTTTCTCCCTTAATGATATAAATTTTCTCTGTTCAATATGGTGTGTTTGTGTGGCTGCAAGGTCTGTGAGGATGAACGACTCACACATTGATATCTTGTTCAAGCTTGAAATGTGCAAAATAAACAGCAATATAATAATGATCTTTTAAATGATTTTTTTTTTAAATTTTGCAATATCGGGAGAAATTTATGCAAGGGTTCAGATGTGAGGTGAATCAATTTGCTGAACTGGATTTTGGGTGCAATTTGATGTTGTGGCTGTTATTTTCATTTCAAGATTTATAAAATTTCAAAATTGTGATTACTGAAATTTTACACTGCCTTGTATGAGTATAAGTGTTTTTATCTGTGTAGTGACAAAAAAGAAACTAAATCTTATGTCTTAATTTGTATAGTTTTTAGTTTGTTTTAATTTTAGGTAAGCATATTCCTAATATATTGGCAGATTGCTTGAAAGCTGACAATTGATACATACTAGTTGTCAATGATCGTTAGATAGTCAAGGTCTTACAAGACAAGTTATATTTAAAGGGGGAGAATATTAGTTTGGGTTTTTGGATTTTTTTTTTCATTTCCAATTACAGTTGTAGACATGTAAGTAGCCCTGTACTTAGATTATGCCAATGAGGAAAAATGGCAAAGTGTTTATAAAATTGATTTTATCTGGAAGCTAATCACTGAAATTATGGTCCCAACATTGTATCTTAGCATATAAAATATTCACACCAACTACATCTTGCCATGATATTGTGATAAACTTGAAATGTTTCCTCAAAGATATCGGGAAATTGAATTGGTGCAATTGACAAGTAATCAGCAAAAGGGAGTTTGTGATATAAAGGGGGACAACTCCAGAGTTGATAATTTTTTGTATTGCTCATGGATGTGAAAGTATATTTTGCAATATTATTGGATGGCATATATATAACTTTACAATTTTAAACAGAAAAAAGAAGAAATTAAAAATAATTTCAAGTGTATATTCTGTTTTTCTTGTCATTTGGACCTGTTCCAGTATCTGCAATTTAATGTGATTAAAATATACATGTATATCCTTATTTCTCACTCCTTACATAAAGACCTTAACCAGAGATATATTGTATGTACGATATATTGAGGGTCAAAGAAGTAATATCAACAGCATTTTCCAGATGACACGGGATCCAGTCAAACGTAAGTCTGTTGGATACGAATTACTTTAAATGGTAAATATGGGACAAGGAAGTAATTCCAACCGTGTGGACAAAACAAAATTGTCAAATTTTCGAGGCGATCTGCCCCTTTATCAAGACATACAAAACGAACACGATTACATAAAAGTACACGAACAGTAATGCGGGACAAAGTAGACAAATATTAAACTATATAGCACAATGGAGCGCAATTTACCCTTCGACAAGTGGCAGCCGAATATAAAATATATTAATATACATGTACTATAAATATGTGTGTGTGGATATCAGAGCTAAAAACTCCACAGGTCTAAAGGTGCATATAAATATAAAAACAAGGTAAATTTATAATTTGTTAATCTGCAGGATTAAAGATAATACGGATGTGAAAACATGTTGACTTGGTAAGCTGTGAGTCATGTTCACATCAGATTGTATTTGTATACAAAAAATTAGCATGATCTCCCTAACGTAATGCCGACAGAGAAAGCCAGATATATATACATGTAAATTGTAATTATACATGACTTCGGACAGGACAAGCTTGTTGTACCAAACGACAGCCTTGAATTAAAGCAAATAATTTTGAGTATGACAAGTACAGTCAATATGAAACGATATTCGCCAATTAAAGTGAGAAATTGTCTTCAGAAAATCTAGCATTCCGCATTAGTATATCAAAACGTAAAATCGTCAACATCAAATTATGTTTACAAACAAAGCCATCTGTACTAGGCGGACCAATACACATCACTAACGCATAACTCCGCAACGTAATCCTAACGAGAGTTCAAGGCATTTTCTGCAATTTCATTTCAAGCATCCGTTAAGAAGAATTATTAGTGACAGCAGGACACAGAGTTTTGTTATTAAAGCAAATTAAGCCATTTGAGCAGGGGTATTCAACTTTCTGAACGACCATCATGGTTGGTTGGTGAGGTGATCTGCCAAGCTAGATGCAGCATCATAAGGGTGGGTCGTGTACGACTTTGACCTTAATTAGATAAACAATACATGTGTGTGCTGTCTTTAATTCCAGACTCCATAACCTTTGGGTAGAGACAAAGACGAGCATACTATTCCTCACAAAGCTATGAACCTTGACCCATGTTTTACAACCTACAAATAAATGAAAGCCATTAGCAGAGAAGGCAGCAATGCTATCAGATGATATTGACAACTTGATCTGGAATCCTGATAATATAAATAGACTAAAATCATAAACATATATTTGTATCATAATACATGCAGAATCATATAATCATGTATTATACATATTTCTGCTAAAGGTAGCGGAAGGGCAAGTTGGTTCCTTACGTACATTCACTCCAGCTGGAACTGAGTCACTGAAAGTTCGAGGATCTACAGCTCATGTTTCAACATTGCGTATGTGTGTGTTTGGGAAATTATGGTTTCAGCAGTCTTAGCAATATACTTTCAAATTGTTGAAACCTATTTGAAATTGATAGTTGGTTATTTTAATGCCAACATCGTAAGTTAAACTGTTGTTTTATTGCAATTATTAGTTGCCAGTGTTTGTTGCTTGTACTGTAACTGAATTCTAGTTTGAAATTGGAAAACGATAGCAATGCTTACAATTTCGAAAATGGATGACATTTTCATATATGAGTCAGGTGCAAAATTTGAAAGTGATAAAAATAACTGTAGCTTAGCTCATGGAGTATCAGTTACTTTAGCATTCAGATACCGTTTGAAATTAATTAGCAGTTTTCCGATATACTTTTCAATTTTATATAATTTACAAGAGCTAGGGATAATTAGTTTTCATTAAGTAGCTAGTAAAAATCGGAAAGATATGATGTGTACAGCTGTTACATGTGTTCACAACTTCACATATTATTTATTAATTTTTCAAACCAGAGAACTTTGAATTCTAATAAATTGTCATGGAGTTGATTTAAATGCCATTTTGAGCAGTTGACTATATCTGTATAAAGCCGTAGTCTCAAACTCTCAAATATTTACGTTATGTTTAAAGTGCAAAAACAATCAAAACCAAATTAACAGTACCCTGTCGAACCACAATATTTGAAATACATGTAAATATTTAATGTATTTTAAAAACAATAATAAAAAACAAATCTTGAAATTAGGCGTCAAGAAGGGTTCTGTTTTAAGGACTGCTTATTTGAAGTCTTCATTGCGTCGCGATTTCGTAATTTGAATTCGTGATAGGATGAATTAATTATCCTGTTTACATTCCTAGTAAACATTTGGCAATAAAAGGCGAATAAATTTTGGATTGTAATATTTCTCTTCTACCAGGCAGTTTCTTCTTCCTACAACGTCTTTCTGAACACCACCCCACATACGTTTGGCGCGGAGTTTAACATTCGCTCATGTAAAAAAAAAAGGTTTGTAGAGTGTGTTTTTGGCGAGATGCTTTGACAAAATATCCATTATTATAAGGAGACACGAGTACTGTGCGCAATATGCGTCTCGAATGACTGGCTATTAATAGAACGTTAAAGCCTCTTAATAATTATGTAGCCTCATATATTGTAATCATTATGTTTTTGAAAGCATAAACGTACATTCTAAAAACTGAACATCAATGTTTCTAATTAATTTATCGTTATTTTTTTTCGATAAATATATTTCAAAAACACCGCACAATCAACAAAACACCCAAACAAGAATGTTGTGTGATACGGACAAAAAGTTATCGCGCAATTTGGTTTGATCTACAATTTTGTATATCGATTCACAATAGCTTAAACAATTTAAGGATGATCTTACCTGTATGCGATGTCTTTCTTGCAATGAGTATGTGTTTTCAAGGATTTTTACATTAACCCTGGGTTCAACCTGTCAGAGACTCTTGATGGCCTTTCGGCCTCCTGTATAAACCTTTCAACCCCAAAGCATTTTGGAGGTTATTAAATGATATTGGAGGTAATTCAAATGAACAAAACGTTGATATTAAAATTGAGGAACTATATGATTATTTTAAAAATCTTAATAAGGGAGGTAATACAGACGAACATTTTGACTTCGATGATTAAATAATGGTTTGTTTGATGATATATTACATGATGTAATTACTGTGGATGAAATAAAGCATGTAGTTAAAAATTTTAATAATAAGGCAGGTGATATAGACTGTATTATAAATGAATACATAAAAAACACATTGGACCTATTTATAAATGTCTATCATAAATTGTTCATTATTGTTTTAAATACTGCATGTATCACATAATCGTGGAAAATTGGTGTAATAAAACCTTTGTATAAAAACAAAGGAGATCCGAAGAACTTAGATGATTATAGAGCGATTAGCCTGGTATCTTGCCTAGGAAAAGTGTTCACATCTATTTTGAATACCAGACTTAATAAGTTATCTGATGAACTTCATATCATTAGTGGTGCTCAAGCTGGCTTTAGAAAGCAACATTCTACTGTTGATAATATTTTTGTTTTACATACCCTTATATCTATATCTATATATATATCATTCAAGAAAAAATTATACTGCTCTTTCGTAGATTTCAAAAAAAAAACTTTCGACTCTGTTTGGAGAATAGGATTATGGAAAAAGGTTCAAAAAAGTAACATAACCGGGAAAATTTTAAAAGTCATAATTAACTTATATGCCAACACGAAAGCGTGTGTCAAGAAAGGGAATGAACTGTCAGGATTATTTGATTGTAATATTGGTCTAAAACAAGGGGAAAATTTGTCACCTTTTTTATTTGCAATTTATCTAAATGATTTAGAAGACTTTTTTCATGAAAATGACGTCAGTTGTCTCTAAACTATGAATAGCTTGAGTGCTGATGTTGGATTGTTTATTAAGATGTTTCTTTTCCTATATGCTGATGACACTGTTATTATTTCCGAATCAGCAGAAATACTACAGAATTTATTGAATATGTTTGAAATATACTGTAATGAGTGGAAACTTACGGTTAATACGCAAAAAACTGAAGTTGTTATATTTTCAAAACGGAAGTGTCAAACACGTTTGCGTTTTTTATTTTGCAACGAAGAATTAGAAATATTGGAATCTTTTTCATACTTAGGCATTTTATTTAACTATAATGGTACATTTGCTAAAGCAAAAAGTAAATTAGCGGAACAGGCGAAAAAAGCTTTATTTGCTGTTTACAAAAAAGTTAGAAATATTTCTCTGCCAGTTGATTTACAACTGAAGATTTTTGACACTCTGGTACAACCTATCCTTTTGTATTCTGTTGAAGTATGAGGTTTCAAGAGTATTACTATTAGTGAAAAAAAACCACTTGCAATTCTGTAAACGTATCTTAGGTTTGAGACGTAGTACACCAAACTTTATGGTCTATGGTGAATTGGGTAGATATCCGTTGAGTATTGGAGTGAAATGTAGATATGGTCATGTTTTGGTATAATTTTAATTTCCACTGATAAATTGTCAAGCAAAATATATAAACTAATGTTCCAATTGCATGTAAATGGAAACATAAGTTTTAAATGGATCGATTTTGTGCGAAATATTGTTTATGAGACAGGCTTAAATTTTGTATGGAATATACAGGAATCTTGAATTTGTCATCAAAAGGTAAAATGTATACAGTTAAAAAAAGAAGATTTTCAAATGGAGAATTATCTATTGAAACTGAATGAAAAAGATAGAAAAAATAATTAAATTTCGTACTTCTAATTTACATTTGCCCAAAGAAACGGGACGATGGGCTAATATACCACGCAATGAAAGAATTTGACCCCTTTGTTCTGACGGTATTTGTGACGAATTTCATTACTTATTTAATTGTACTCACATATCAGTTCATCAAATTAGGCAAATACATATACCAAAATATTATTTTACGAACCCTAATCTAACAAAAATGAAAGGTCTAATCTCACTGTGTAACGTACGTATTCTTTCGCAACTTAGCAGGTTTATTAAGAAATTAGTGAAATTTATTTTTAATAATTAGATCAATTAAGTCCATTATATTCTGTATAAATCTACAATATTTATGGTATGTTGATTGTATCATACTAATGCTATGTTGATTGTGTTCCGTCATGTCAAAACGTAATACACTGATTTGACCTCTGGTTACACACGTAAGTGTGTCAGAGCGTAATAAAAAAAACATCTGAAATCTGTAGATTTCATTAGGCGAACACCTGCCAGACGGGCGAGTCTGGCAATGGTTGTTGTGTTCTACAATGCTTTTGCTCCCTCAACTCTATGGTCTATAAGGTATACTGATCCCAGAAGTCCTGCAGTTATACGGCGTCTGAATTGTACCTGCTGCCTCTATTGCATGGTCGTAAAAGGTGACTAAATTTAGAATATGATCATTTCTTCCTAACGATCTTCGTACTAACGTCTCACTTGACACCGCGTCCCATTTGGCCTGCAGGCTTTGGATTTTGTCCCATAGCTGTGACACACCATACTCTATAAAAGTGGTAGTTTCTGCTCCTGTTAAGCGCTCAGCATAATGGAAGTGGGACGACTGGTTTGCCAGTTATCGGTGTCATTTTGACCGGGTGGGGTGTAATACTTAGTGTCTTAGGTGGCACGCTTCCTTGATATAACACTATAAAAAGGGCAAGAGTTCTACTATATAACAAGAGGCCCATGGGCCTTAACGGTCACCTGACATCCAATAGAAATTTGTCATTTAAGGGCCAACATAATAGCTATGAGTGACTTAACACATGGTGTGTTAATTTTTCCCTCCTGTATTCAACACAGAAGCTGAAGTAAATATGAACTGATGTTGATGAAACTCTGTATGCAATGAGGTCTTGGATGAATTTGCATACTGGAACAATTTATCATAACTGACATACATGTATGGTTGTTATTTTTCTTTCTAATTTTATCATCCTATGGTCAGGTGACCTAAATAATTAAGCCATTTGGACCCCACTGGGCTCCACCCCTCAGCCTTTGGGGATGAGACAGGGTCAAAATGACATAATAGCAAAATGTCCTCTTGTGGTTATAATGTGAATCAAAAGTTTGAACAATTTCCAGTAGAAAATAAACAAAATACACCCAAGAAGTATTCAATATAAACTATAGCAAACTTCGCCTCCTCCCCAGGGGCAAATAAAGAGGCCAAGGGTTATAAAATTCACAATTCTGATAAAGCACCACAATATCTTTAGAACGCAAGGTCCAATAATAGCATTATTACAAAGGACATAAACTCTATAATATAGTTACCGTCGAAAAATTCCCTTTTTCAAACTCATCCTAGATCTTGTTGATATAAGGCTACATACAGAGTTTCATCAAATCATTTCACATTTACCAAAGTTATCTTGTTCAAAGCACAATGATAAAATTAGAACAAAGGGCAATAACTTGTGTCGAATAATTCCCATTTTTGAACTCATACGAAATCTTGTTGATATAAGGCTACATATAAAGTTTCATCAACCTCGGTTAACATTTACTCAAGTCATCATGTTCACAAAGTAAAGTTAACGCACGATGGACAATAGGCTATTGCAGTAGGTCACTATGACGTATGGTCAGGTGACCTAAAAATAGTAACAGTGACCTTAACCTGGCAATCCTGAAACTGTATCTTGTCGAAAATATTATGGTCCTTTAAATTTGTGTGAAGTTTGATCAAAATCACTCAAGGAATGAAGCCGCTAGAGCTCTGAAAAGGATTTTCTAAAATAGTAACAGTGACCTTGACCCTTCAACCTTGAAACTCAAACTTTTTTAGTCCTTTGTATTTGTGTGCAATTTGATCAAAATAACTCAAGGAATGAAGCCGCTAGAGTGATGACAAAGAAATTATCTAAAAATAGTAACAGTGACCTTGACCTTAGTCTGGCAATCTTCACACTCAAACTTGTCCGAGATATTATGATCCTTTGTCTATGTGTAAATTGTGATCAAAATCATTCAAGGAATGAAGCCGCTAGAGTGCTGATAGGGATTTTCTAAAAATAGTAGCAGTGGCCTTGAACTTGACCCAGCAACCCTGAAACTCGAACTCGTCCGAGATCTTGTTAATATTAAGCTACATACAAAGTTTCATCAATCAAGTTATCGTGTTCACAACAAAAAGTTAACGCATGACGGACGACGACGGACAAAAGGCTATCGCAATAGGTCACCATGACCTTTGGTCAGGTGACCTAAAAAGACACAACTCGAACAAACCGCTGTCTAGGAGACAGATTTAAATAAGTATTTTCACACTCTTTTTGTTTATCCTCTTATTATGTATGACATCTACATGACATGTTTATTTTACTGATAGTCTAATAAAAGGAAGCAACAACATTATAACAATAATGGCTTTAATGGATACCACTTCCAGAGTACATCTATTAACTGTACCAGACCTGTATCTATCAAATGAAAATTGAGAATACAACAAAAATGAGTGTTGCAAATGTCATGAATTATATAGGTCCAAACCCAAGTTGTTGAAAAGGAAGGGAAAAAGGGGGTTAGGATACAGGTTAACGAGGAAGAGGTAAACAAAAGAGGTTCATAGCATTGATACATTTGCTCCTATCAGTTTCAATATAGCGTTTATAGCATTCACTAGACCATAAACCTAGAAGTTGGATATCGTCATCTGCGACACCACACAAACTAGCCCAAGTAGCAGCCCCCGCCTCAGAGAGTGACCCCCATAGGAAGCGGCGTATGACAGTGGGGTAAGATTTGGAAGTGTCTTGGGAGTGGTTAACGGCCGAATGAACACTTGAAAGGCAAATGGCACAATTATGTGCAATCTTACATGTCGGTCGCGTACACATGTTACTGTTGAAGCTACGACAGATTTCTTTCCCGTTAGGCAGGAAGGGACCCTTCATACGTCAATCCGGTGCACTGTTATGATATGGGGTTTGAATGCCAGCCTCTTGAAATGCCCTAGACGTGGCATTAGAGGATTTATGAACAAGGTTGAATTCTCGTAGATCTTGTCTGTATGTCCCCCACTCAAAATGCTCCCTGGCTTGTTGTTCTCGATATTCCTTATCATAAAGGAGCACGGAAAACCAAACATACTTGGACGCTAGCCGGAAAATGTCAGCTGTATACTTTTTAAGTATGGCGCAGAATTGGGGAGATTGCCTGATTTTGTTAGGGCATTCATGATTTGGATGTTCGCGAACCCCCATTGTTCTAGTGTCACTTTTTCCAAAGTACGAGTTTTACCTATTCTCACCTCCATATTTTTGCCTAGATTCACAGTATCATATTGGGGAATAGGGTCCTGCCAGATATGGTCTACGATTTTTAAACATTTTCGCTGTTCGTTATTATTGTTCAAATTGTTCAATATCAACTCACCGAAACTGGCAACGGTCCACTCTCTTGACCTTGACCGTGATCCCTAGAATTGTCTGTGTCACGTAATCTTTTGCGAGTTCGGTTCGTATTTTTTCCTTTTCTCCATTAATTTTTCTTCGTATCATAATTTTTTCTCTGTCAATTTCATCCTTTTCAGTTCGCTTTGCAGTTGTTGTAACTCATCATCGTCATGATCGTCCACGTGGTCGCCATCACTCCCCGGCATGGGTCCATGCTCTGGCATCGTCAAAGATTCATGGAAAACGTCTTCCGTATTACTTTCGCGGGATTCTTCTTCGTTTTGAAGGGCGTCGATAAACCCTTTTAGTCTTGCTCCCGCTCCTGTTCGCTTGGGACGAGCCCCGCCGTTACCTTCAGCCATATTTCAGCAAAAATCATCAGCAAAAAATAATCAGCCTTTAGCGTGGCTGTTGAAGCACATGTCAATAGAAAGCGAGGCGCGGTAAAACATTGCGGAAGTACATCAATTTTTACAAGCACTAAAATACAGAATTCGGGAAAATAGCGAAACGACAATACTAAAATTATATTTACATGTAAATAACACGGTGAATAAATTATTGTTTAAACCAATCCGCTGTCTCCCAAAACGCACACCTCGCACTTCACACACGCAAGACAGCACATACACAGGAGGCCGTCCTTAAGTGACCTTGGCTACTAAATTTAAGATTCTCTCTTTTCTTTCTTTCTAACTAATTTTGTGCTTCTTTACGTCTCCATTGACCCTACCTCGCACGTGGCCTTCTGTTGAGCGCTCGCCTCCGAGAGATCGTAAAAGGCGACTAAATTTTGGATCTTAAATCTAATCGCCTCTTACGATCATGCGATAGGTGTAGCAGGTTCAATTCTAACGCACTACCTGCAGGGCCAAGTCCGTAACTGACATCCGTCGACAAATAAAAACTGCCTCCGTTTCTATAACATCCTTTATTAATTTCGTAATCCACACCGGCAATGTATATGGAAGCAGGCACCCTCGGAAACCCTGTGTCTAAACTCCACTAGATCTACGTCCCGTTTATATTTTAGATCGTAGACTGAGAACGTGGGTAACCGACGATGCATGCCATGTACATGTAGGTTTCTTACAAATACCTGTCTTCTGTATCGGTTCATACAACCAATCAACTTAACCGATATCCAGCACCTGTGTCCTTCTTCTTCGTACATCATATTGTCTTTGATGACATTCACTGCTCCGTTTCAGAGCTTTACAAGTCTATCTCATGAGTCTTGCTGCAAGTTATGACCATGTTGATTTTGATCAACTTCGTTATCTGTCTGTGTTTCAGGTAGCCCTTCAGGCGTTAGAATTGTACCTGCTAACCCTATCGCATGTTCGTAAAAGGCGACTAAATTTAGGATCTTATCTATTCTTTTCTTCCTAACTGACTTTATCTTTCCTATTGTCTCCCTTGGCACCGCCTCACTTTTGGCCTTGAGTTGAGCGTTCGCTTCTGTGAGGACGGCTCTGGGTTCTGTTCCCTGGCCGAGACACACCAAAGTCTGTAAAAGTGATAGTTTCTTATCCTACTTAGCCTCAGTATACCGGGAGTGGGATGACTGGTTCGCCCATTGTCAGTATAATGTGACTGGATGGGGTGTGCTGCTTGGTGTCTTCGGCATCATGCTTTAGTGATATAACACTATAAAAAGGGCAACATTTCCACTATACAAGAAGACACAACATGAATATACATGAGTCCCCCAAAACACGCATCTCGCACAACATACACGCAATACGCCGCATAAATGGGAGGCCGTCCTTACATGACCATAGCTGTTAATAAGACGTTAATCAAACAAACAAACCACATATAATTTTTTTTGATTCGCGTATCTTACTTATTGTTTCATTTCTTTTGATTCTATAATTTTCCCAAATGGAATGCAGAATTAGATGATTTTGCTTTCCTATGTGCTCTGTTTCTTTGTCTTGTATTCTTTTCTTCCTAACTGACTTTATCTTTCCTAATGCCTTCCTTGGCACCGCCTCACTTTTGGCCTTTCGTTGAGCGTTCGCCCCTGTGAGGAAGGCTCTGGGTTCTGTCCCCTGGCCGAGACACACCAAAGTCTATAAAAGTGGTAGTTTCTGCTCCTGCTTAGCGCTCAGCAAACGGGGAGTGGGACGACTGGTTCGCCCGTTGTCAGTATAATGTGACCGGGTGGGGTGTGTTGCTTGGTGTCTTCGGCGGCATGCTTCAGTGATATAGCACTATAAAAAGGGCAATAGTTCCACTATACAAGAAGACAACATGAATTTACCGCAGTCTCCCAAAACACGCACCTCGCACAACATACACGCAACACACCGCATACATGGGAGGCTGTCCTTACATGACCATAGCTGTTAATAGGACGTTAATTAATCAATCAATCAAACAAACAAACAAACAAAAATGTCTTGTATGTAATCTGATATCATTATTCATCCATTTTTTATCACTTGGCCTAATTGTAATACATTCAGTTACAAGGTGTTTTTTTATTGTATCATATAATATGTTATTAAACTCATTCGTATCATGTCAATTTATAAGGCTTTCCCAATCTTTTCCCAAGATATTTCTATTCATTTTGTCAAAATCAGCATCTGGATAATTAAGAAAAAAATTTTACGATATGTTTTCTAAAAACTGTGTAAGAAATATTGAAATTAATCAAGGAATTATCACTTCATATAGGAAGAAGTACACATGCATTTTATCATATTTTTGTTATTGGTAAAAACAAAATCAACTGAAGTCGCTGATGTTGGAGTGATACGAGTATGTTCATTAGACATCAGTCTATCAAGATGGGAGTGCGGTTGAAGATTGGTCATGTTAATATTTAATTAACCAATAATTATTATATCCATATTAGTATCTATAGCTTTCTCATTGACGGAGTCCAATATGTCCCAATATCTAACAGGAGATTCGCGTCTATAGAGACAAGCTAAAAGAAATTTATGTGACTCTTTGTGAACGTCTATCCATAACATCTCGGCTTCAGCATGCTCTGGATCATGTCGTTTATAAGTGACAATATTCTCTTTGTAGTATATTAAGACACCACAATCACACGATAATGAAACTTTATTATTATTAAAAAATTATCTACTGTAATTAACAAACTAATTTTTTAAATAAGCCCATTTATATATCAGACGTGAAGCATATGTATTCATAAATGTCACATTTTGATACTGAGTCTTGGATTTTGAAAACGGTTACCGTTAGATTGAAAAGGGCAGATATGCGTTATACCTCTTTTAATAGCGCCCTCTATATAATAGTCCTGGCTGTCACGATATTCCAAATTCTATCCTCGTATAATGTTAGCAAACTATCAGAGGCGTAGTCAGAGTTGAAACAATGTGGATGCATTATTATTCCCCGCCGGGTACTTAAAATTATCCAACACAAGTCTCAATGGCGCAATATGGTAGCATTTAATTGAATACAACCAAATCAGAATATAATTTGATTTTTTTTCGATGCATTTCGATTTTCAGTAATAGAATGAAACATTGACGCAGATTGATTATTTAATTTGCCATTTAAATGAATTAAAGTGATTATTTCATTGAATCAGAAGAGAATATCATAGCGTAACATAGCGGAGACATTTTGGTGAAAGCCGTACAAATCTTTATATTACATATTTCGGAATTCTCAATTACATAATCAGGGCCCGGCACCATAAAACTTTCTCAGACAGATTTTTTACTCAAGTCTATGTTAAATCATATACTTGAGTAAAAAATCTGTCTGAGAATAGTTTTATGGTGCCGGGCCCAGGTACTTGAATTAAATTCTCATAGATTCTAGGTACTTTTTAATCAGTTTTAATTCTAATGAAGCAAATATCGAGGAGTTCCTTCTAGGGGAAGGGGTTACAGTGTATGGTATAGCTGCTTGTACATATACATGGATATCTTGTTTGATATAAAAATATTTTTTATATTAAAGTCACCATGGATCGGTTATAAAGATGAAATAAATGGTCATTATTAATCCAAGTGGTCTTTATGTAAAGGTGTTACCTGTATAATGGTCTATTTGTGACAGTGGTGTAGAGATGTGTTACTGTATCTATCTTTGTGTATGTTTGTTTGTTTGTTTGATTGATTAACGTCCTATTAACAGCCAAGGTCATGTAAGGACGGTCTCCCATGTATGCGCTGTGTTGCATGTATGAAGTGCGGGCGTGTGTTTTGGGAGGCTGCGGTATATTCGTTTTGTGTTTATTTGTATAGTGGAACTCTTGCCCTTTTTATAGTGCTATATCACTGAAGCATGCCGCCGAAGACACCATGCAACACACCCCATCCGGTCACATTATACTGACAACGGGCGAACCAGTCGTCATTTGACTTAATTAGCAGTTCGATGAAAATACCGCACCATAGCCTTACGCAAAGCAGGAAGTAGATTATTTTTATTATTTCAGATAAAATCTGTATTGATACATATATCATCTACGTCCTGGGATACATGTAGGTAAATTTATCAACCTCATTTCTCTTATTTACCGAAACATGTTTATCAACAGGCATTTATTTGAATTAAAAGTTCAAATTTTAATTTATATAGAAATGTGTGCCTGGTAATAAATTTTTGTATACGTATCTCTGCTGTTGTCAGCCATCTTTACCGACACCAGGCAAGCGACCAATCAGAACAACAATCGAAGGCAGTGTGATTCCGCCGTGGTGTAAAGCCTAGCGATTCAAAACATGTGCCTGGTTTTTAGTCATGTTATAGGTGCGAGAATATTCAATATGAAGCAAACAATTTGGCGGCTTATATGACACTGGATTGTTTACCCATAGCTAAAACAAACTATCGAATGAACTGTGATCAACTCTTAATGTAAAACTACCGCTTACCTTTTTCTATTACCTTTTTATATTGTTTTCGTTTTATTATTTCCAAACAAATATGCCAAATGGCCACTTACCGATTTTAGCGATAACCTAAAATTAAAACTAAGAAAAATATATAAAAAAGAACTTTGCTTAAAAAAAGATAAAATGAATTCTTTACGAACGGACCATGGGCAAATGGTTAGTAATACGGACAGCATTTCATTACATGTTACTCAAACTTGGACAGGTAAACGCCCAGAACAAACATTAAATTATGTTAAATTCTATGGTCTGTACATTTAGGACTTCAGTGTCATGAGGGGTCGTGTACTTCCACGTGTCCAGAATTAACAAATAGAACGAAACACATGTTGGTGCTACACATCTCCCCGATCTATGCTGAATACCACGGTCAAAAACCTCACGGTACAAATTAATAAACAAGGGGGACACCGAAAGGGCGCGCTGACTTATCAACAACAGGTATAAATCCAATTGTCTAAATTCCCAGCTGACATCTGTCACTGGAAGGTAAAGTGATTGAAGGGTGACGAGTCAGGCCCTATGGGATATTTCATACAGCTATTTTGTCGTGTGGCGTAATTGAAACTTTAAACAGTCTATTATCACTCCATGAGAGACGCTATCTCAGAATTAAATTAGATATATTTTCCACGTATTTTAGACCCTTGTTTTTGTTTGTTTGATTAATTAACGTCCTGTTAACAGGGTCATGTAAGGACAGCCTCCCCTGTATGCGGTGTGTAGCGTGTAGAAAGTCCGCCGTGCGTGTTTTAGGAGACTGCGGTATATTCAAGCAAAGAAGTTTGACGTTCTGTCAATAATATATACTAAACTATATATATTAACAGAACGTCAAACTCCTGTGATTCAAGTTATATCTTCTTGGACCTATGTTAATCCCTATTGGAACACATCCTCAAGACCCTTTTATATTAAGACGTTGGAAAGACGTCTTAATCAAATGTCTGAATAAAAACGTTCAATTCCAACATTGAGTAGAACTATGTAGGTTAAGAGCACACAAGTTGATTCCAGTGGTTGGACTACTTATTCAAAACCCTACATTTCAATCTGATTAAAATACATATCTTTATAATCACTCAGTACAATGGACTTTATCAAAGATCTACATGTATATTATATAGCAGAACATTTTACCTAGAAAAGCCTTACATCATACCAAACTATAATATTGAACCAGATGTTGACATGTAATTATTACAATTTACGGTATTAAAAAAAATAATATACGAATTAAAATATCTTCAAAAGCAAATATTCCATTACCATTTTAAAAAGTCAAAATGGGCGTGTAGAAGCATGACGATGAGAAGTGTTTAGTTTCCTAGGTTTCTCATAATCTGCCAACTTGTCACGTTTTATACATACATTGTTAGAAAATGTGCACGTTTTATATCTAAAGTGCCCGTCAGGTAAGGCGATATGAATCGTAAAAGGCGTATGAATCGTAAAAGGCGACTAAAGGGATATTGTCTTTTCCTTTTTTCCCTTGACACCGCTACACTTTTGTCCTTCTGTTGAGTGCTCGCCCCTGTGAGTTAGGCTCTGGGTTCTGTCCCCTGGATACATCAAAGTCTATAAAAGTGGTAGTTTCTTCTGCGTAGCGCTCAGCATTAAAGATGTATTTCTTGTAATTTTGTCGGAATTCCGAATCGTATCACGTGACTGACGTCCGCACGTCCTGCACGTGGTGATCCAGTTAACTCGCGTAAGCGCACATTTACGTTTTCCTTCTGGCTAATATGAGCAAATCGTGCTGGTATATGTCCACAGAGCGAGTATTTGAAACATCTAATTCATACACAGCATAGTGTCAGTATAATATGACCGGGTGGTGTGTGTTCCTTGGTATCTTCGGCGGCATGCATAAGTGATATAGCACTATAAAAAGGGCAAGAGTTCCAGGACGACACAACACGAATAAACCGCAGTTTCCCAAACATGCACCACGCACTTCCGTATGATACACGCAACACACCACATACATGCATGGGAGACCGTCCTTACAGACCCTGACTGTTTATAGGACCTAAATTTAATCAAACAAATAAAAGCTTGTGACTGCCACAACTATTGTCTGCTCATTTCATTAAAGTACCAAGTTTTTCACTATACGATGCAGTGGATACGCCATTGGATAATTATTTTCTAAAATGCTATAAAACTCAAGTATTTTTTACATTAAGCAATTATTTGATTTTACTTGAACATTTCCATTGGCTAAAATTTCCATCGGCTAAAAAAATAATTTATCAGTCAATATAAGAAAAAATGACGTCGCATTTATAATGACGCTTGATATAATGGTGTAATGATTTCATAGAGAAGAAAAAAAAATCCCAAAATGGAATTTGGAAGAAATTATCGATAGTATGTATGTAGAAAAATAAGGATTTATTTGAATCGTTTATTTGCGTTATTGAGATATAATACAAAAATCTCAACATAAGCAGCGAAGCATAAAATCTATTCAACTAAAACTTAACTATAAAGGTATAGTTATGATGAAAGAGACCCAGCACAAAAAATGTATTTTCTTCGTCACATCTTCCAGTGAGTGATGTCTTAAGTGATAAAGGCAACTGTAAGTCACCGAAAGCCTCACTGTAATTGTCTCTCGTCCTAGTAGAGGAAGTAAAGCTGCCGAAAATGGAGACGATTTTCAAACTTTTTGTATCGACCGTCTGTTTGTGGTCAGTGACTGGTTTTCCAAGGAAACTATCTGATTCTGAAACAAATGGACTTCAACAGAAGCATTATGAGTCGAAACCGATGGTCTTTTCATCGGACAGTATCAGGAATGTTGAATCACGATTCCGACAGTTCCAGGAGGAATCTGACTGGACCAATCAATTAGTGGAAAAACCTGATAAATGGAATACAAGGCAAAAAAGGGCAGTTCGCAGAAACTCAGTTCCGAAAGGCGAGGAAATCCCAAATCAAAGCCAATTGAATTCCCGACGACACGGGACAGCTAACAGAAAGGGAACTCAACGACGAAACCACCCAAAGAAAATCAGATCAAATACATTACCGGAACACGAAAAGGACTTCAAACAACCCCTCCGGCAAATCCTTATCCTTGGCACAAAACAAGCTGATAAAAAATCAACAAAGGTAAATAGTATTATACAAATATAATCTCAGGGAAAATGATGCTTAAGTGTTTTATTGATATATAAGGGATGGTAATAAGACTGTTGACATTCAAAAATACGTTTGTATGTACATTTAATTCTTTTAATTGATGGTCCCTGACTCCCTGTCCGTTTCATTGTGCGTGCCGTAACTAAATTGAAAAGGAAGAATGCTATTGATAACAGCTGTAACCCCATCAGTAGGTATTATCAATTTATCGTCCAGTATTGGCTGGTATCTATCATACTGAATTGGTCGGTTGTTCAATATATATCAGAGCTGTACTAACTTGTCACGGAATGTCCTGAAGACGATACCTCCCAGCTTCATCCACATTATTCTAGACTTGTGTCATGATAAGAAAACAGTTGGTGAGTACACAAGCTAACCAAACCACTTAAGATGTTTTGTAACAATTGGTGGTACCGTTGTAACCCGTTTGTGCGTTCGGAATGGTGGTATTCAATTGCTGCCAAAGTCATGCTATGACAATACGTCAAAAATGCACAAACCATTTGTAGTCCTTATTCAAACATCTTGTAACAAGTTTAACAGTTCCCCGACACATTTAATGAATGGTCCTCATTTCCGGTATCGCCTCTACATATCTGATTTATAAATTGTTATATATTTATAGCTGTTCGAACTTACAATAACACATTCAGATACATGGGGTTTGTTCATTGTTATTAGTGGGTGAGAGACAGGTGCTATCGTTGGATAGCAATTGTTATAAATGCATGATGGAATTTAAGTTCAAATCATAACTAGATGGTTCTGTGCCCCGTGTATATCTGGACAGAACATGACTTTTGTTAATCAGGAGAATATAGATAAGAGAAATTTAGTAACCCGACTAGCAAAGGGTTCGTTTGATTTGTAAGCTTGCAAACAAACAAAGGAATACCATACATCTTGCAACAATTTTGGCTTAATGCATGCAGTCGTATGAGTGCTAGGCACACTATTTTAACTTACTCCATTACTTATGTGCCATGATACCTTGTAATATCGACAGAAAAATCCAAGAATCAACTGATTTAAGATATTATAATAATAGTATTAATAAAAAAGTGAAATTTCTAAGATTTTGTGCTGAAAATCTATAGAATAGCACACAAGAGAATTATCAAAACGCAAAGCTCGTCAACATCAAGTTATGTAAACAAACAAAGCCATCGAATTAAATACAACTGTGTTGGAAAAAGGTGGATGAATAAACATCATCAAGTCGTAACTTTGCAATATAACCGTAACAACCAGTGCAAGTCAGTTATGATTCAAGCATTGTAAATGGGTTCTTTGATATAACACGATGATGTATTGCTTACATCAGGATATTAAGATTTTTTTCAATTAAGGTAAATTAACAGTTATACGAGGCAATTGAACAAGAGTTTTCATCGTTCTGAATGACCATCAACGTATACAGAGTAGCAACCAATTATTTCCTTTTCATAAATTCGATCTGATTTCAATTGTCATTCATGTGACAAAATAATTGCAGAAAAGATAGAGAATAAAGGCTGTTCCACTTTCACAAGGAGACAAAACACTAATATACCACACACTCAAAACACGAATATACCAGACTTTCAGAACACGAATACATCACAGACTCCCAAAACACGAATACATCACAGACTCTCAAAACACGAATATACCACAGACTCTCAACACACTAATATAACACAGACTCTCAAAACACTAATATACCACAGACTCTCAAAACACTAATATACCACAGACTCTCAAAACACTGATATAACACAGACTCTCAAAACACTAATATACCACAGACTCTCAAAACACGAATATACCACAGACTCTCAAACACGAATATACCACGACTCTCAAAACACTAATATAACACAGACTCTCAAAACACTGATATAACACAGACTCTCAAAACACGAATATACCAGACTTTCAGAACACGAATACATCACAGACTCTCAGAACACGAATACACCACAGACTCTCAAAACACGAATATACCACAGACTCTCAAAACACGAATATAACACAGACTCTCAAAAAACTGATATAACACAGACTCTCAAAACACTAATATAACACAGACTCTCAAAACACTGATATACCACAGACTCTCAAAACACGAATATACCACAGACTCTCAAAACACTAATATACCACAGACTCTCAAAACACTAATATAACACAGACTCTCAAAACACTGATATAACACAGACTCTCAAAACACTAATTATCTATTATGGCCTGGGCACTATTACCTCATAGTATTGTCGAGGGATGAAGTATCCCATTTAAAGTCATTTGCCCGAACGTACATTCTACTTGCCCCATAAACGACGGCTAAGGAACGTCCTAACAGGGCGAACGCTCACCTCAAGGACAAACGTGCTTTGAATTTTCAAATTAAAAAAAACGAAAGAAAAAAATCACAATGATTGTCTCCGTAACCTTGTGCATTATGACACTATCATATTTAGTAGAGATTTTGACAACTTTGATATTGAATCTCTTTGTTATAAACATATGACGTATCTTTAGAGAACAGAATAAAACTAGTATTTTAAATTGTAGCTATTGTTTTCATAATCAAAGTGGACATAAAGTAAATCTAAAATATTTTGGGATTCTACGCTGTATAAGCCATACTCACTGCACTAGTAAAGTAATGTAATCTCTATCAAAATTCTAAAATGTTGACACTTCCTATATGTCATCATGTATCTAAACAAACCAGGTACACAGCTGTACGCTACAATGTAAATTAATGCTTGCCATTATGTTGTCACTTTAGCCTTTGGTATAATTTGTCTTTGTGAGCTAATCACTACGGATTGCGGTTTACTTGTCTATTTGTATTTGTCTGAGAGGTTTATCAGAAATGCAAATTCATTTTAATTAATTACTAAAAGTAATTAAATTTACATTAACGTTTATATACATGTAACGTTTGATTTGACAAACACAGATAGTACGGGTAATTAAATCGTCATTAATGCCAACAATGGACTTCCCAACATCCCAACATACATTATGTATGTATCATTCCTTCTCAAGAAGCAGATATACAGAGCAGTTGCATGTGAATGCAGTCAATATCTCTAAACCAAATTAATAATTAAATATACCGCACTGTACCATTTGAAGTAAAATTAGAGGTAATATGAGGTATGTTTTGTTTTGCGAAATGAAGACTTGTTTACCACCTAGGTATAATCTTTGATTACACAGACATATTTGAGGACAACTTGCTATATTCCCTAGCGCCATGGTGAATCACCACAGGTATTGTCTGCTCTGCTTAAGGATGTATTCTTCTGAGGTTTCAGTCCCGTTGAAATCTCGTTTCGACAAAGATCAAAGAAGTTATGATATTTTCAAATACAATTTATCAATATCTTTAGCAAGTTGCCAGTTGCAAATTTTGTCAAAAAATTACAGTTCAAACTTTAGCAGATTTTAAGGGATTTTAAAAAATGACCCATTTCGCGGCCATTTTGAAATTGTGTCTTTTTTCGCTTTGAATAGAGCCAAAGTTTTATCATTTTTTACTGAAATTGTTTTTACTAAAATCATCACTGCACCGGCATTTTTAACTGTATTGAGCTAATTTTTGCTGTAAATCTTTACTTGGTTCGTGGTAATGAAAATATTGAGCATGAAAGTTGTATTGCTGTTAATTTCACTGTAACGATATGTAACTTAAACATTTGATATTCAAACATTGACATGTAACTTGATGATTTAGCTCCCCAAAAGCATATGTCGGCCTATAAGAGAGCCGAAATCTAGGAATCATATATTCCTGGTTTTGAATAAAGCGCCTTCAATCACCGCCATGTTCAGTGACTTCGGGTTTTGTCGGATTCCTAATCGTATCACGTGACTGACGTTCGACACGACCTGCACGTGGTGAGCCAGGTAACTAGCGTAAGCACACATGTGTTTGTTTACGTTTTCCTTCTGGCCTATATGAGCAAATCATGCTGGTATGAGTATTTGAAACATCCAATTTACACATTACCGTAAAATGTTGTGTGTATCAAATATTGTAATGTGCGAGCATTATTTTCTTTGTAGATAGAGTCTGATGAGGTCAACCACATGTTTTGTTTATGAAAAATTGTTGATATTTTCTCTTGGTTTCACAACTCTCGTTTTACTTCGAGATTGTCGCAACGATGTTCGGAAGAGTTCGGAATGATTCGGCATCTTTCGAGCCTATTTTTTTACTTTTATAATTAAAGATATTTTTTTACTTTTATAATTAAAGATACTTCCAGTGCTGCAACTTTATAAAAAGTGGTAAAATTAGAAAGTTTAAACCTCAGGCAGACGGAGAAAAATATGTATAACACTTCAACAGTTTTCACTATGACCAAAAGAGCGAAAGTTATAGACCATACAACTTTAATGTGTGAAATGATTCACTTTTTCATTTTTACATTTAATGGTAATTTGAACACTTTTATTTTTTACTCTAAAATACTGAAAAATAACAAATATTCAAGTGGGGCAAAAAAGTAAGCACACGGACCTCCCATTTTTCTGCCTGATTTTGAAAGAACAACCCTTTCCCTATTGATATGCAAAATATAAACAAAAGTTTAATATCAGAACTTTTTTCTATAAAGGGTTAGATTTGGCAAAAATGGCTGAAAATGGTGCATTTTGTAGCTCAAAATTAAGGGGTAGGGATAGCATATGTTATTCTGAGAAAAAATATATGTCTTATTAATCAAAACTGGTATATTTTAAAAGAAGACTACTGGAAAATAAATTCTACAAACATTAATACATATCAAACACGTCATTAGGAAGTTATGACTTTAATCTCTTGTGTTTATGGTCAAAACGGCAAAATTCCCATAAAATCCAATATTTTGTCAACTTGGCAACTTTGAGTGACAGTAGCTCAAAAACGAGCACACGGACATGTTTTCTTTCATTTTCTTTCATGGTATGAACTCCTCTTTCCAAAAATCTATATAAGAAAAAAAGTTTAATACAAGAAAATTTTGACTACTCAGAGGAGTACATCCTTAAGGCGGCTAAATATTTCTCTTTTTCCAGAATTGTTATTTTCTTGATCTTTCACTTGATTCCGTCTCCTTTTTAACCTTTAGTTGGACGCTCGTTCCTTTTAAGGAAGGTTCTGGATTCTGGTTTAGAATTGTACCATCTGCCCCTATTGCATTATCGTAAAAGGCGACTAAATTTGGGATCTTATTTTTCCCCTTCTTCCTAACGTCTCCCTTGACACCGTCTCACTTTTGGCCTTCTGTTGAGCACTCGCCCCTGTGAGGAGGATCTGGGTTCTGTCCCCTGGCAAAGACACCAAAGTATATAAAATTGATAGTTTCTGCTCCTACAAAGCGCCTATCATTAAAGTTATATTTCATGCTAATTTCACTGTAACGATATTTCGCTTAAACATTTGATATTTGAACATGGACATGTAACTTGATGGTTAAGCTCCCCAAAAGCATATGTCGGCCCATAATCCTGGTTTTGAATTAAGCCCCTTCAATCACCGCCATGTTCAGTGACTTCGAGTTTTGTCGGATTCCGAATCGTATCAGGTGACTGACGTCGACTCGACCTGCACGTGGTGAGCTGTATAACTAGCATTTGTCATACCACAGTCTCTCAAAACACGCATCTTGCACAACATACACGCAACATAACGCATACATTGGAGGCCGTCCTTACATGACCATAGCTGTTAATAGGATGTTAATTTATCCAACAAACAAACAAATCATTAATGGGTGTACATCACAATAAATTTAGATTGCATAAGCATCATAAAGTTGAATGAGGATACCAGCATTTACTCGATGGTAATATCACTCTGTGTCTTAATAATATTACTTAAATTGTTTTAAAGTTATTTGATATGAAGAATTTAATTAACATAAACATTCCAAATAGAATACCAGGGGCGTAGGAAGCGTAGGACCCCTGTTCCCCATGTCTTAATGCCCCTCCCCCCATTTACGCCGAGTGAAATGTTCTAAAAATGCATATTTGAAAGAAAAAAGGGTCCTTCTGCACATTTTTGTAGTTCATTTTAGAAATAACGCTGCACGGCGCGTTCAAGCACGTAATGTTGGAACCTTTAATAATGAAAATTCAATGCACACTAACTAGACTAAAAATGTCCATCAAGGGATTTTACTATTTCAAAAGAATGCTTCTTAAAATAATAATTTGTTTATTTGTCTTAGCAAGACAATCAATTCATTATTATTTTGAGTTACACAACAATGTGCCGATGGTGTGAATCTGGTATGTTCAGATAGAGCTGGGTTGCATAATGGTATGACGACACTCACAATTATCATTTCTAAATGCAGATAACTTTAAATCGGAAAATTACCGTGTTAAGAACGCTTTAAATTCATCAAAAGACATTGTAAAACTCATCTGAGCCATTCCAAATCGTAATATTTTTTTCTCGGGTTAGACCCCCCGACCCGCCAAACAACAAATTCAACAAAATGCATCGTAAAACTCATCTCTGCTATCTAAATCGTAAACTTTTTTTCCGGGGCTCGAGACCCCCGGACCCCCAATCACCAACATCTCGCGCCTTCGGCCCTCGCAAATTCAACAAACACCAAAATATCACGACTTCGGCGCTCGCAAAATCATCAAAATACATCGTAAAACTCATCTCGGTCATTTTAAACCGTAATATTTTTCCAGGAGATATCCCGGACCCCCCAAACTTGCTAGCTTGCGTATTCATTAATTTCCTTTTAGCGAAGCCATGCACTGTCTATACGAATATGTACTGATTTATGAAAAAAAAGTATAATATCAAGTATCTCCTGAGGGTGCGGGGCGCGCGAGGGGGGGGGGGGGGGGGGGGTGTTACGAAATATTAACTTTGCCCCCCCCCCATTACGTTTCATCTTCCTACGCCACTGAATACTTCCTAAATTTTGAATATATCTCTTATGCAGAATCGAATTTTGATGTAATTCAATACACATGTATAATTCAATTATTCAATTTCAATAAGATTAAATGTATTTCAACAATGTGAATATATAGCACCATCAATGAGTGCAAACAATTAAATAAGCACTGTCAATAAGTATAAACTAATTAAATAAGCACTGTCAATAACTACAGTATATTCATTAAGCACTGTCAATACATGAAATCAATATCAATAAACAAGCAAAGTTCAATAAGTGCAACACGTTGTAATGAGCACTGTCAATAAGTACACATGATTTCAATAACAACAAACAATGAAATGACAATAAATACGTTCAAGAGTGCAGAATATATGCGTTTGTCGAGGATCCGCCACTTTTGCCTCGTATGAGGATTGCAACATACCATGCACTTATCCATTTCAATCAATGCCTCTGATAACAATTTACATACGAAATTATAAACAAAGTCCCTGACAGCAAGAGTTCAGATATCAGCATCAGTCAATGTCAAGTCTTCACACAATTCAACTGAAATGGAAATTTAAAAACAAAGGGCAGCAGAGCAATAACTACAATCCATAAATAAGGAAGGGTTGATGGGAAGGTTGAATAAAAGTTTTTTTTCCCTGATTGATCTGTAAGCCGCAACGAAGAAGGAAGTCTTCACTGCGCATGCTTACTACCGGAATTTGTGTTATACTAAATACTGCTGGAATCTGAAGGAATGTCAAAAACATGCTGTAACACTGAACTTCACCAGATCCCCAACTACTATGACCTTTAATAAACTGATTCATGTGTTACCCAATAAATATTTTCAGTGGACTTTGAAATATGTCAATATTTTGAAGTCCGAAATCTTACTTATTATGTCTAACATCTACTCACCGCAATACATTGCACCCACAGGAGGCCGTCCTTAAATGAGCTGTCGGTTGAGTGGACGTTGATATAATGCTTCACACCAAACTGTTACGTATATGTCGTATAGGTTTGATCTAGAATTACATGAAAGTATACATATATGAAATTTGAGCACACTAATCACATTGATCATTTGCAAGATGTTCTAGTAGTTAGTGTAAAATATCGAAACTTCAGAGACGGGTCAACAAAATAAAATATGTAGGCAGTTTTAGTGCAATAGTTTACGTAACAGGATGTAACCTAACAGCAGTTATGACTTGACAGGAATAATATGTATATTTACACCAAATGTTTGGGTTTATGAGACGTCTTAATCATCGACTAGTTATTGTTTATTTTACCATTCACTGGAATCGAGGTATTCTGGGCCATCCTTGCCCGTTGTCAGTACAATGTGACTGGGTCGAGTGTGTTGCTTATTGTCAGTATAATGTGATCGGTGGGGTGTGTTGCTAGGTGTCTTTGGCAGCATGCTACAGCACTATGAATAGGGCAAGAGTTCCACTATACAAGAAGACACAACACTGATATACCGCATTCTCCCAAAACACGCACCACACACTTCATAGACGCTTCACACTGCATACATGGGAGGCCGTCCTGACCATGGCTGTTAATTGGACGTAAATTTAATGACTACCACAACTATTATCTGCTAATTTCACAAGAGTGCTAAGCTTTCACTAAAAGATACAGTGGTTACGCAAAAAAATGTATAATAAACCAAACCAAATCTGATCTGACTATTGTAGTAGCATATTAAATCTTTCCTGGATATGTTGTGTTGTTCCACCATATAGTATGAGGTCGCAGTATTCCTTATTTACAGTCTTCAATAGCGATCGGACATGATTTATCTGTCGTATTTGTTTGTTTGATTATTTTAACGTCTTATTAACAGCCAAGGTCAATCAGTCGTATAGAATCACTTCTAAATTATGGACTGTGTAATGAGTTTGGAGTTTTCTAACATGAACACAGTGTACTGCTTTTATGATGTACCTACCACGTACTGCCTTTGTGAGGTACCTACCATGTACTGCCTTTGTGAGGTACCTACCATGTACTGCCTTTGTGATGTAGAGTCCGCAGAACCAAATGATTTCGCTATATACGATATATTAACGTTTGCCACTGTCCAGGTTAAATGGAGTTTTCAAGTCTGGTCACCTGTCACTAATTTTAAAGAATGGCATCTCGCATACCTGTGAATCAAAAGAAATTCAGATCTACCATCTTGCTAAACTTTTATGTGGGGGTTGCCATCTTATGTTGAATTCCGCACCAAAAATTGACCAAAATATTCATGAAATTCTAATATTGATTATCTCCGCCTGTCAGACACACACTTGACAGAATTTTAGAATTTCTTTATATATTTTACATCTACAGGTATTGCCCAACCCACACATTAAACATTTGAAATTGATGCGCCCTGAATACCCAATCAGCAGGCCCCCTAACATTCACCTCTTTATGAAATCTTGTGCCCAAAAGGGGATTTCCGGAAATCTATTTTTGGTTTGATTCTGCGATCCCTGTACCTACCATGTACTGCCTTTGTGAGGTACCTACCATGTACTGCCTTTGTGAGGTACCTACCATGTACTGCCTTTGTGAGGTACTCACCAAAGCTAGGTGCTTCTTTTTCAAAAGGAAAGCGATATTTGAGCGATTTCCTTTGGTTGGTGTCTTCAGATGCTCAACAGATCATAGGAATGTTTAAATATTGACATATATTTGTTTTTGCTGCATGATCCGGTGAACTTATGCTATAGTGTATGAGTCCGTCCGTCAACATTTCCTTTAAATAGCAGTTAGTCGTAGAAGGCCCAAATAGGGTACTTTAATGTATATCTTTAAAAATCCATGAGAAATTAACAGCTGAACCTGTATTAAGAACATCAGTTGGCATTACAAACCAGGTGAGCGATAATGCTCTCTCGGCGTCTTGTTCGAATGGTGTATTAACTTTTTCCATTCAGTTCCCATGTCAGCATTATAGTTTATTATTACGCAGACAAAACTTGTTTGTATCACACACTAAACGTGATGAATTGTGTACCTCGTCTATAATTTGATCGTGATTGTGAAGCTATAAAAAGAAATATCTTCTGCACATTGGGGATGGTATTACCTGAATTGTACATTGTTTCACATAGCAATAAGCTACTAAGTTCAATTGCACGTAAGAAGTAATTTATAGGCATGGAAAATATCACTAGCGTAAAAAGGTGATACTAGTTAACTGGAACATGATCCAATACTAGACAAATAAAACTGTTTAATTAAGATATAATATATCTTAATTCTTATTATAGGAATCGTTTATCTAAATTTAAAAAAATAGATGAAGAATTAATCTACACATTTGATTTGTTTATCGTTCTCTTTTTAATAATTAATATTAAATATTTTTTAAGGAAATGTCTGAAAGTGATTTGACATCAGATAAAATTTTAATTACATTGGAAACATGTTTACTTGTAATTTGAAAAAAAAAAGTCATTATTATCATCTGTCCTATCTTTCCATCATGTAGAAAAAGAGTATCGGACCAAGTGGAAGCAGACGAAGAACACCGAAACGAAAAGGCAGCTTTTCCATCGTTCCCGCCAAGCCAAAACCAAAACCCAGACGGTTTCCAATAAGGCGAGGGTGGAGGTCAAGGTTAAGGTCACGCGCAAGGGCAAGGGCAATGGGAAAATCAAGGGCGAGGTCAAGTTCACAAACACCTAAACCAAAGAGGATAATCAGAAAAACTGTAAGAAGAGGATTCGTAGTGTTGGACTAGAACGTAGTAAAAGGACATCATAAATTACTACTTGACTTTAACTTTGATATATCTTTATACTGGTCAATTATCCATCAACCTATTGAAATATTTAGATTTTAGAGTACTGACAAGTTAACTATAAATGATATTAACAGATTGAGTTACATTCACAAACATTCTTAGTTTACGCCTTATCTTGTAATCCGATAAAGTTATGTTTTTCAAAGAGATAGAAATTCAACGTTTTACTCAGAAATGTAACATTAAGTGGACTTCGACCGTTGGCAGATAAATGTGTCTTGACAACGTGAATCAAATAAAACATTATTAAATATGTAAGTGACATATAACACACTAATATATATGTATATTTATATCGTTTTAAGTGTTGCTAATCTATTGACATTGTAAAATTTGAATATTATCTCCCGCATAGAACATCTGTTGTAGAAGACATATGTGTAGAAATATTAAATTGTTATCACTTTAAAAATATGAATGGTTAAGTAATTGTTCCTGTTAGATATTAGTATATAAGAAGGTACACGTTGAGACTACAGTTACCACCGTCCTCTACATAACGAGATCAGCCCTTGTCTAGTGAACTGGGTAAGTTTTCATTTGAATTTATGTTTTCTCGTAGCTCAACTATATGTATATGATATTTCTAGCTTTGAATGGAACTATCAAATTCTATCGTTGACTATAAGTAGATTGAGACTCCGTTCAATTTTTTTGTTTGTTTGTTTGATTAATTAACGTCCTATTAACAGCTATGGTCATGTAAGGACGGCCTCCCGTGTATGTGGTGTGTTGTGTGTATGTTGTGCGAGGTGGGTGTCCTGGGAGACTGCGGTATATTGATGTTGTGTCTTCTTGTATAGTGGAACTGTTGTCCTTTGTATAGTGCTATATCACTGAGGAATGCCGCCGAAGACACCAAGCAACACTCCGTTCAATATCGCGTTGCTAATAATGTTTGAAAATAATATTCAAAACGTTAAAAAAAACACTATTGAAAAAATACAAGTAAAAATATTCAAGACAGTCAAATGTCGAAAACATTTAAATTATATGTGCCATAACTGGGCAATTTTTTTTTTCTTCCTCCTGATAAGGTGCTCAGTATGAAGGAAGTAAGACGACTGGTTATATCACAGAATTTACGCACTGTAAAATTCATGGTTTTATGCCATATGCATGATTAGATATATACATGCAGAAATCCCTTTACAATTACAAATAACACTGTAAAAATGTCCAATGAAGTTGTAGACAACAACTCGGCTTGAAGGTCTGACAGTATGAATCATTTCACTGCATTGCAGATGTAAATATAATGATGTTTGGCAGTACTGCCAAACAGTAGTGCCGGGACGCACTATTGTTTATAAAAGTATATAGCAGAGTGCTGCAACTGGTTGTCATTATAGTGTGACACGGTGGGATATGCTTGTTTGGTATATTTGGCATGTAGTAAGATAGCACTATAAAAGAGACAATGAGACAAGACAAACATACCGCAGCCTCCCAAAACATTCACACATCGCACACATGGGGACGTCGTCCTTAAATGAACATGGCTGTTAATAATACATTAAACAAAACCATACTAATTACATCACATACTAATTTATCCACACGTCTCTGTCAATAACATCAACAGCTGTTGCCATTCATATGAAAACAATATATAACATATTCCAATTAAAATACTGTAGTTAAATGTGCATTTTTAACGCATATGCAGCAATGATGAACAGATACTGATTATATTTCATCGGTATGAACTGGAACAGCGTTATTTCCCTGACAAGGTCAAAAAGGACTCGATGTGTATGCCAAAGTGAAATCGAATCCGGTCACACCAGCGCTCCTACTTCTTAACCTATACAACCGTATGTGAATGTTGTTTAATCTGTTTTTTCCTTTATTCAAGTTGGCATGATTAAAAAATAATGTTAGCCACGTGTACAATGCTACATGTATATATATATGCAACGTGAATATCGCGAAAGTGATGCGGTACCAGCGATGGTCGTGTTAAATTTGAATATTTGACAACATGTGAAAGTCGACCATAATTCCCAAACTGGCTAGCATTTTGTTTATCTCTCAACTACACTAGTGTTTTTTTGACACAAAACCGGAACCGACGATGGTTGGCTGCCGTTTTCTCAACTAAATGTGTATATGGCGGTCATTACAAATGTGTGAAATAGATGGGTCTCGGAAGTATTTCATTGTGTAGAGTTGTTTAATTTCATAAATGGGATGTAACATGCTGGTGGGGGGGGGGTACATAAAAAAAGCTTGATAATATAGGCAGATTTAGCGGACTAAGTCACTACTTCTGATAGACTTCTACATGGATTGTAACCATCATGTGTGGAAGAGGAACAAAGTTGGTATATAATTCTTGGCTCGGACCCTCTGGAACAAGACTATTTGGGCCCAAACGGGAAATTAGATGTAAATCTTTAAAATCCTTGAGAAAAGAAACAATGATCCTGTTAGGTTGGTAAAGTATATTTGAATTACGACGCTAAATTACATCTAATATACAGCTTCTTGTAGCTACAATGTCCACCATATACTCATCATGAATTTATCATGAATTTGACCCTTGCTGTTAATAGGACGTTAAAATAATCAAACAAACAAACATCATGAATTACACCGTCCTTACATGACCCTAGTTGTTAATAGGACGCTAATTGAATCAAACAAACAAATTTAATTATTAGAAGAAACGAATGATATATTGTAATGAAAAATACAAGTAGCTTGAAAATGATAATTAACTGAATTACATACATACTTTGTTATTTTAAATTTGAAAGTGAATAATGACCCACACCTGGTAACCTACTCCTTTGTAATTTAGTTTTCTGGACGAAGATAGTGTGAGAGGTCCAGTCACCTTGTATATATCGACTGAATGACGTGTTTATATCTCCTCACTTGTATGAAGTGATAAAATCGTTGTACAAATCCTGCACTTGCTCAAGATCGAAACCACAAAATGAAAAATAATTTCTTATTACTCAAGATCTAAAGCAGCGACTGTGATTTATAGGTCATGGTGACCTATTTTGTCCGGTGTCGTGCGTCGTCCGTTAACATTTCCTTGATAACGATAACTTAATTAAAGATGAACAGAACATAATGAAACTTTGTATGTAGACAAGCATTGGAAAGATCTATCTCGGAAGAGTTCGAAAATCAGCTTGATTCGACTGTAACTTTATTACGGAGTTATTGCCCTTAGTAATAATGATTATTGAACCTTGTGAACACGATAACGTGAGGAAATATGCACCTACGGTCCAAGCTTAATGAAAGTTTGTATGTATACCTATTAGATCTATGTTCCTATTTTGTGAACAAAAGACATCAGTTGGCTAGTAAATGCTGTAAACATACTTATTGAAGCGGTAGTTTTATTTTAGCGCTTTTCGCACACTCTTTGAAGCTTTAATTCATATACAGCGCTAAATTTTGTATAAAGGATATTTCGGGTATTTGCATTCGGCCCTGCAGGAAGGGCGTAAGAATTGTACCTGCTGCCCCTATTGCATGATCGTAAAAGGCGACTAATTTTAGGATCTTATCTTTCCTCCTGACTTAATTTCTTCTTCCTAGCGACTCCCTTGACACCACCTCACTTTTGGCCTTCAGTTGAGCGCTCGCCCCTGAGAGGTAGGCTTTGGGTTGTGCCCCTTGGCTGAGACACACCAAAGTCTATAAAAGTGGTAGGTTCTGCTCCTGCTTAGCGCTCAGCATGCAGAAAGTGGGACGACTAATTCGTCCGTTGTCAGTATAATGTGACCGGATGGGGTGTGTTGCTTGGTGTCTTCAGCGGCATGTTTCAGTGATATAGCACTATAGATAGAACAAGAGTTTCACTATACCAGAAGACACAACACGGACATACCTCGCAGTCTCCCAAAATATGCACCTCGCACTTCACACCCGCAACAGAGAGCATACATGGGACGTCGTCTTTACAACACCCTGGCTGTTAATAGGACGTTAAAGTCCCAATATCCGTTTCTTTATTATTTTTGTTAAATGATTTAGAAAAATGTTGAAAAAAAGCTGTTGTATATCATGCAGAGACAGGACTGAAACAAAGTCAAGATGAGCGATAATGATTCAGAAATTTTTGATGAAAATCAAATAAATGTTGAACATCGCTAGGCGGGTCCCATTCAGTCAAACAAACCGAAGGTAGCTGACATTGTAACGTTGTTGCCGAGAACGTCATGTGACTACCGTAACTACGTAACGTCTGTCCGAACTCTTCCGAGAACGGGCCGTGAACTTTCTGACTTCCATTCGGCAATAATCTTAACTTCACTTCTATGGCTACCAGAAAAAATGAAGGTATGTTTACAAGTATTAACTTTCAAGAACTGCTGTACCAAAGTTATAAAGAAATCATTATAGATATTTATTGATATAACTTAATTTCAACTACATCTACAAATACTAACAATATTTGGGTCGACTATAACTCGACATTTTGTTTATAGTTGCGAATAGTGTGGCTTTAATTAAATCAAACAAACAAAAATCTATCGGAGGATCTTCTTAATTCTAATTGGGTTTATAATTAACGCCTGTAATCACAAAGCGTGCACATCAAACATTTTTGCTTCTTGTCTGATTGGATTCATTCTCACTTAGCCAACATTCTGAAATTTACCTGTATTACCTGGCCAACACGTCAAGTTTTACACCTGAGTGAGTTTCAGCTATAGTCTGTTCTTACTTTCTATGATAGGAAATATTTATAAAATAGACAAGTTGAAGATTAAAATGGATTTGTGTAGGAAAGGCTTAGTTTTAAAACTTAATTTTCAGGTAAAAAATAGATATATATTAATAATTCTATTAAAACTTTTTTTCAAATGACCTTCTATTAAAACTTTTTTCAAATGACCTTCATTTCAAGACGGTAAATCATTAGTTTGTTTTACAATATTATCAATTTAGAAAAGAAAACAAATAAAGTGTATGATTTCCAATTTTAATGCTGAAAATAGTGTCTTCTGTTAAATATAATAATGCTTGATAGCCTTTCTATAGAACTGGTACATATAATTAGATGGTATTTGCATTACTATCAATGCTGTTTTATCATCGTTAATTAGGCTGTTTGAGCAATAATGGTACATGTTTCCCTAATAACCTTTTATTCCATTTAAACATTAAGCGAATAGTCATTTACTTCCATGGTGTACTTTGAAACTGGGAGATATTCGTTGTATGTACAACGTAAAAAAATATTTAGTAAATTCCGGATGCAAGGACACAGCCTTAATATAGAATCTGGGCGTTACAGTAACATTCCCAGGAGTCAGAGATTATGTACAGTTTGTGATAAGAATGATGTTGAGGACGAGGTCCATTTTATTTTACTCTGATTTAAGAAGGACTTATATAAAGCAGTATTATTACCGACATTAAAGTGTTTACAAGCTTATAGAATTGTTTTCATGTAAAAGTGTTAAAACTTTAAATAATTTGGGTAAAGATTTGTTTCTTTATCTATTATCTGGAAAATTAGAAATCGAAGAAAATAATCATAGCTGAATTTTTCAGTCGAGATTGGAATTAAACAATTGTGGTTTGGGCTATATATATGATTTGGAATCGTTTCTTAAATCTGATTCTAATCTATTTAAACTCAAATTAGAAGATCTTTTTAGACAGGAATGTATACGTTTCATAAATGATTCATCTAAAGGAAATTTATACAAACATCTTATTTTTGTCAACCTTTATTCAAATAAATCTTTAGACATTAAAGTTAAGAGAAAAATATCTAAAGTCCGATTATCTGCACATGATTTGAATATAGAGAGGAGAAGATACAGGAATATACCTGGGAATTAAAGAATATGTTCATTTTATAATGATGATATTGAAGATAAATTCCATTTCGTTATAAAATGTAACGTGTATGAAGATTAAAATTTATAAAACCATATTATATCAGAAATCCAAGCTTGTTAAAGTAAATTCAATTTTAAATACACAAAATGTAAAGGAATTAAGTAATTTGGGTAAATATATTTCTTTTGCTTTAGAAAGAAGAAAATTTGCTGTCAGGTTAAGACCAAAAAAACAAAATGTTACTGTCTCTCTCTCTATATATATACTACAAAAGATATAGAATTTAATGGGTTTTTTTTAATTTTATCTCATTTACTACATTTGCAGTAAGGAACTGTACATGTATTAAAATATACACTGTGAAAAATGTGATGAATAATATTTCTAGTGCTGCTTGCTGATGAACTTAGGTGGAAAAACTTTTAAAATAGTAGCTATATTCTCACTATATAGTTACTTTTAATATCCATGCTGGTGTATATTTATTTGTAAATTAAATAACTAAAAAATAGTAGCTATGTTCAAAATGTCATTACTTTTTTGTCCATTCTGATATATATTTATTATTTGTTAAAAATGAAATTTATTTAACTAATGTGTTTAAAAGTAGTAGTAGCTATGTTCAAAATGTAATTACTTTTTGTGTCCATTCTGATATATATTCATTAAAAATGAAATTATATGAAAGTAGTAGCTATGTTCAAAATCTACTATTGAATGTATGAATTCTCATATACAATGTGTATTTATAAATTAATATACATGTAATACTTAAATATCCAGGTTTTTTTTCTCATAACATAAAGTACAAACCCGTAAAAGTTGGAAGTTTTATAAAACAGTCTATAACCTTACCTGTAATTATCTGCTATTGTTCTATCTTTCACACCTAGTCTCACCTGACCAACAAATACCTCAAAATTCAGAATGTTGGCTAAGTAAGAAGACACATCTGATTGTGGGCGCTCGCTAAATTTCTATTTTTGTATGTTCGCGTGAACAAACGTATTTGATACACATGTTAACATTGATGAATGTGTTATTCTATCCGAATCAAAAACAATATCAGAAAGTGTTGCAAACATACAGCGGAGAGAGCCATTTTGTCATTTAAATCGTCACGTCATTGCCTATAACATATCATACTTTTGTGTTTGCTGCCATAAATAACGAATGAAAAGGCACACAGGACACTAAATTTGTGGTAGCATGAAATGTATTACATGGCCATATCTACCCCAATGTGATCATTCACCATAACATCGCTCTCATTGACGTTAAACCATCCCGTTAGTGACCGCAGCAACCTATATCTGATACTTCAGCGACTGACTACAGGTATACACCAGACATTTCTTTAGTTCCAATTATTTTGCATCACAAATCGTCGGTAACATTATAGTTCCTTTCTGGTAGAAATTAATACATATATGTATGATTTTAAACGAGTCTTCATTTGAGGAAGTTTTATGAACGTATCTAAAACGTTTTTATTGCTAGCCTTGGCAACCATATTAACACGACATACTCGAATCCTAACACTATTATGTCGTTGTGTAAATTCTTACGTAGCAAAACCAAAGGCAACAAAAATAGCTCTTATAAGTGACATATGCAAAAATATTACAGTCCTGAGCGATGAAGTCACTCGTAACAGACAGATACATTAATATATCAATATTCAATGATAAATATAAATACTTCTCTCGAGATATCGGGACCTTTGGGACTGTATTAGACATGCAGGTATTAATTGTGTTGTGGGATACTTTATTTACTGTCAGTGTTATTCACGTTTTAGTAAGATACACATCTGTTGACAAAACAAACCAAAATGAATTTGCCCCTTTTATTTCGTACTTGCAATATATGACATAACCCAAAACGGTACCAACCTACTTCAAATTAAAGATGGAACGTTTGTTCTGTGATTTCAGAACGTAGCGACATCAAACGTTAGTCGACCAAAGAGGATACTTTTTTTTCGTTTACTGTTGATATGCGTGACTTTCCATGCATATGCTGTGAGTGTGCATTTCTGGGACTGTAGATTGTTCGTGTTGTGTTTACATTATTCTGACAATGGACCAAAACTAGATGTCTGAATATGAAAAATAGAAGGAGGCAATGTTCAAATAAACGTTAAAGATGTTCCACCGCCGACAAAACATAAACGATACCCATCATTTGAACAATTACTGATGTATAATCGTGTTTATATATGTCTAATTAACACAAACATGCATATAAAACAATTTATTTTGCTTTTGGTGCATGCACAATCAGTATATAATTCTATATAGGACATAGTGCCATGGATTTTTTTTTTCGGGACGCAGTTAATTATTTTTTAGGAAGCTCAAACCTTTCAATGGTGTAAAGTAAGTAACTTTTGTAACTAAAGAAAGATACAAATTCGTCTGTTCCTGTTTTTGATAGTGAAAAAATACCATTTTTTGGTGGTGGAGAATCTTTAAGACGATCACTAAGGCAGGAAAGAGAAAATAACATCTCAAATTTGGTCGTTTTTATGGTCATTCAATTGGAAGCAGGTACAGTTCTACATACCTAAGAACAAAGTCAAAGCTGACTCTTGGTTGTTAGTATAATGTGACGACATGGAGCATGATTTAGTTCATGATTTTGACAGAACACTTCAGTACTATAATGTCCGGTTTTCTCTCTTACAAGGCAACTGAATAACTTTATATTGATAACGCATTTGGAATATCCCCATGTGTCATAATAGGAAAGATGATATTCTAGTGAACTTAGCTCCAGACCGAAAACCAAGAGTATATCAAAAGAACGAAATAATTACTATCATTTGGATAAAGCAATTCCATTGCGATTGGGTTTATGAAACAATCTTTTAAAGTTTTCATTTTTTCGCTAGAATTATGGAAAACTACCAAGAGATCTTAAAAGGTTTGCAATCCAATCACAAGTACCTGCCAACATGGTATAACTACGACGAAGTTGGATCAGAGCTGAATCATATATGTACAACGGAGAACTCTAATTACTACATCACAAGAGGGGAACTGTCTGTACTACGAGACAAAATAGAGGTATGAAGTTAATATGGGATTTCTGATTCATCAAAATTAATTTATCTCATACAGAAGATCTTCCTTCAAATGACATTTCATGACGACACTTTCCCATTCACATAGAATTTAGTGACCTTACACAGAATAATTTTGTGATTCAGAAACAGAACTTTATCTCGTTTGTACGAACAGTTGTAAAATTCGTTTGCATCTCTTAAAGAAAGACAAAATTTGGTATCTTAATTTTTCCTAATCAACCTTTTCCTAACGCCTCTCTTGCCACTGCCTCACAACATTTTACATTGAGTTGTCGCCCCTGTGAGGAAGTCTCTGGGTTCCGGCCTTAGACGAGACACGCCATAATAGTTGTTAATAAAACTTAAAACTTCTCAACCAACCCATTCTTTAAGATGAAATGCTTGCTCCATACATCGTTTTGTTTCTCACTCTGCTTATATGTAGCTCTAACCTCTAATCACTGAATATACATCATCATCTATTCTACCTAAGATATCCCAATTACGGAAATTGAATAGTGTTCAAAATAGTTTACGCCCTGCTTGTCATTTTCTTTGTTTTATAGCAGAAGATAGGCTTATTCCAAACCGTTAATCATACTTGATCAATCTATAATTAATAGCTCACCTCAACTTTATATCGCTCATTTGTAGAATATCATTCCACGAGTCCCGTACCAACTAACGCTGGTCGACCTTGGATGCGGAAATTGTCATAAAACACGGTTTGTTATCGATGAACTGCTAAGGAGACAGGGGACATTGTCGTTTTATCCAGAAGACATTTCAGAAGGTTAGATAGGTTTCTGTTATCCCATAACTTCTAGTGTTGATATGGAAATTTCTTCATTTTTTTTTTAAATCATGAAAGCTTGTTCACGAAATTATATAAAACAAATTATGTATATGGGGACTTCGTCATGGAAGTGTTGGTGGATAGACCCTTTAAGACACCAAAACAATTTTGCAAAATTCTTTCAAAGTTAAATTGTCATTAATGTGCCATCACTGGTAGAAAAAATAACATGTTATTATTTGCTTAAATAATCTATTGAAAACCTCAAGTTGTGATTAATTAAGCTTTGAAAGTCATTCAAAGACACGGACAAACGTTTATAACGCTTGTAAGCATTTGCAACAATACAGAATAGTTCTTGCTTTATGTGTTTGGATGAAAACATATCTGAAGAAGTCATTTTATAATTACTTATATGAATTTTAAAATGTTAAATGAAATAGAAGACCAATAATACTATGTTTCACTGTGTGTACCCATTTAACTGTAGTGTAGACGTAATACTTAATACATTTTTAGCTGTGTTATTAACTTACATAATATATAATAATAATAATAAAAAAAGTCCAGCTGTTCCGATATCAGAATGATTTTTTAAGTGTTCCAGCAAAATTAATGTATTTTATTTTTCTTAATTTTTGAGAAAATCAACTTTTTATGTCCCTGTTCCCCCGATGCAAAAATTCACTTGGAAGGTCTTTATCACTTCGGTGTTGATTCCGGTTGAAAACAAGCGTTCTAACGCCCTTCGAGTTTGCGAATTTAAAGTCAACAAAAGTAGCGGAACAATATCAATAAACAAGATATTTTCAGCACTAATATCGAGATTAATCAGGCATAGAACTCGATACCAGGTAATAAGAATTTCCTGTAACAGTTGCGATAGGAAAATATTGCGATGTGAGTAAATAAATGTTTAATTTCTTTATTTTGATAACCGTTTCTGAATTGGACGATTTGATCTCGAACATTCCAATGACGTCACTTTTTAGTCCTCTATGAGCCCGGTCGATTCGACCGTGCAAGCTGGCGTTTGGAAGGAATAAGCTTTCATTTGTGGTATTATGGTGGCAATTTGCACTCATATACAGCATAACATAGTTTAAAATAATAGTGTAAGTTTATCTTGAAACATTTATTATTTAAACGTCACTTTGACAAAAAGAAAAAGAATCAGTAGGCCTAGGCTACAATGTAAATCTTACACCGTTTGTGGATACAATGCTTCGTTTAGTAGATGAAATTCCTGAAATATTGCTCAAAAACATCATTAACATGCTTCTTAAACATATAATTAATGATTTGAATTGAATATGTTTGACATTGTGTGTAAAAAATTTATCTTGGTCTTTCGCCGTCGAAAACCGATGAAACCGCGGTACTGGGTTGCGAGCAGCTGTAGTGATTTTTTCGTGTTTTTTTTTTATTCATTAAAAAAGAAGCGATCTTTGAAGACTTAAACATTCACATGAACTATCATTAGTCCAAAAAGTTTCGGCAATAGCATTCATTTTTAGGTCACCTGAGACGAAGTCTATATATTTTGCAGAAACCTTCCATAGCCAAAGGTCAACCAAAATTGTGAATTATATGGTCCCAGCCCCCCCCCCCCCCCCCCCCCCCAGGGCCCTGAGGGGTGGGGCCAAAAGGGGTCAAATAGGCTAAAACTTCAAAAATCTTCTTCTGAAATTCCAGAAATGGCAGAATCAAATACTCTTCATAGATTGAAAGGTCTTGAGGTCCTTTACAAGAATTGTGAATTATATAATCCTGGGGTCTCACGTTTCCCCCTGGGGAGGGGGTCAAGTTTACTATAGTTTATATAGGGAAAACACATTTTTGAGCATTATTTGGTCATGTGTAATAGGAAATGAGTCAAACTTTGTTGGAATTATTAGCCTGAGATAGTATTTTAACATCATATCCATATTGGTCCTGGCCGACCCCCAGGGGCCAGATGGTGGGGCCAAAATTGGTCAAAATGGCTCAAATTTCAAAAGTCTCCTTCTGAATTTACAAATTTGATGGAACCAAATACTCTTCATAGATTCGAAGGTCTTTTTAAGGCCCTTTACAAAAAATGTGAATTTCATGGCCCTGGCATCTCAGACTTTCCCCTGATTAAGGGTCAAATCTATTTTAATTGATATTGGAAAAACACATTTATGAGCATTATTTGCTTAATTTTCAATAGGTCAAACTTGGTTAGAATTATTACCCTGTGATAGCATTTTAGCATCATATCCATATTGGTTCTGGCCAACCTCCAGGGGTAGATGGGCGGGGCCAAAATTGGTTAAAATGACAAAAATAAGAAGAAAAAAATCTTCTGAATTCACAGATTTGATGGAACTAGATACTCTTCATAGATTGAAAAGTCAGTTATAAAATCAATGACTGGATTCAAGGGCCCGATGGGCCAATATATAGTGTTTTTGTGTCTTTGTTTCATTCTGTATCCGAACTCAGGTGACCGCTAAGGCCCATGGGCCTCTTGTTTTGGATCTGTTCCCGACATCGACTGTATAGGCCTACCTGCAGTTATCGTGATTTTTGGCCGCGACGAATCACCGAAACGGACTGAATCGGACCGCAACGAACCGAATCGGACACCGAATCGTACCGAAACTGAATCATTCATGGCTATTTTTCATTTTAAAAAGTACTTTTTTCTATAAGCTATTATAGAATATGTAATATATTGTGTATGCAATTAACCTGACAAGTAAGTGAAGTGGCCATGTATTTGTAGTAACCGTGATGTTCACGTTGTATTTATAATACGATTGCATCGCAACATTTCGTGCAATTAGATAATAATCTATATATTTCATCATAAATTTAAGTAGATTAAATAGGACTAAAATAAATTCTACTATAGGACATGCTAATTCATATCATATTATCCGTTTATACAAGTCGAAAAGAAAAAAAAACCCGATTTATGATGTAACAATTTATTATTAGCAACAAATTAAATGTTAAATGCAATTGAATATAAATAATTTAGCTATAACCGTATACAATAGATAACAAGCATAAATGACACGTTTTAACAATAAGATATAACGTGATGGATATAATATGTAAAATTGGTTCATGATTAACTTAAAATAGATATAAATTATATAATATTACATGACTTTATGAAATTGTTACATGATTAAAATTAAAATAAACATAAAATATACTGTAATGAAAAATGTATAATGGTAAAATTTCGAAAGCATCAGCTACACATCGTGCACCCAGGACTTGGGATCGAGGACCCTGCTTTCGTAAGCCCCATTTTTATTTAATTATACCCCAAAAATCATTATTCATTTATTGCTAATTATAATTTCATATTGTCAAAGTACAATAGCTGTTGTTTTCACTTTGAGTTCATATTTACTAACAGAGACTACGTATATACACTGCACGCTCCAAATCATGAAGTTGATATTATAAGCCAGTATACTAACGAAACATATCAAGAAGAGAAATTTCTCATTACAAACATAACTTGAAAGGATCACTACCTTTCCGAAAATATCTTTGAATATTTAAAAATGGAAGGTAATTCGAGATTGATAATTTTGCAGAGTTGCAAAAGTTATCAATTTACTTTCAGTGGCTACACTTATTAACACCTTCATAACAATTTAATCAAGATAAATAAGATGTTAATTCCATAAGCCTTACTGCACCAGACGGCAAACAGAAAAATAAATCATTACTGTTAAAAAAGATTACGCAGGTAATCTTGCATTTGTTTGGGGTTGTAACTTCGTAGTTACATATTAGGCCATCAATATATAATTTCTTACGTTACTATTGCTTTTAATAATTTTTTGATTTTTGTTTCGGAAAGGTAGTGGGCCTTTAAAATTATTAATAAAAAATCCGACATTTATCAAAAAACACTCTGAATTGTATGGATTTTGAATTCTCAGATTTCTGAATAGTCTATTAATGTAAATTGGAATACTATTAGCAACCTCAATCATGATTAAGATCTAATAAAATTGATATGAAATTAAAAATACTTTGTGGGGCGATACACATCATAAAGCAAAATCATATTTACTCCTTATTTAACATTAATCACAAGCGTCATCAAAGTTGATGTAAAATGAAAAAAAAAATACTTTGTGGAGTGATACACAATTATAAAGCAAAATCATATTTACACATCAATCACACTTTAATTAAACAGACAATAATAGTTCATTTATATTTTCAATCACTAATTTCTTGCAGTGCCACTTCGCCAATAGTGTGTGATATGAGTCTGTACAGCGTATTTTGTACATATTTACAGTCACTTGTGTATATTTGTAAGAATAAATCATGTTTATAAATAAATACTCTGTACATTTACATTTTGTAGTTAGGCGATAAGCTGTGATTGTCAGAAGTGTCATAGCATCACTTGTCATGTCTATCACAGATCATTCACTACCTAGTATAGTGCGCCTGACGAGGCGAGAAGCTGTGATTGTCAGAAGTGTCACATGTCTATCACAGATTATTCACTACCTAGTATAGTGCGCCTGACGAGGCGAGAAGCTAAGATTGTCAGCAGTGTCGTAGCGTCATTTGTCATGTCTATCACAGATCATTCACTACCTAGTATAGTGCGCCTTATCCTCGATACTCCAGGGGTTCCAATCACTTACGACCTCTACACCCCTGGACTATCTCATAGTGAAATTGAAGGCAGCTCAGCAGGAAACATTTGACCAATCACAGGCTAGCAAAGATTTCTATTGAAGACTACCGAGAGAGCGACGCCTAACATCAAAGCCACACAGTCAACCACAGTGTACCGTTATACAGCTCTTTTGATGTACATCAAATGACTAAATTACCTGTTCTATTCTGTTGCCTCCAGTTTTACTATGAGATAGTGCAGATGTGTAGAAATCGTAAGTGATCGGAACCCCTGGAATATCGAGGATGAGTGCGCCTGACGAGGCGAGAAGCTGTGATTGTCAGAATCTAGTCATGCATTGCCTTCTTGTTGATAGTCATCGTTCTTTCTGTCCTACGACGTTTTCTTTGTCCTGGTTTCTTCCCTAATGTTCATGGTACTTGGCATTTCATTCGTCCGTCATAAGATGTCGTTACCGTATCTGTCACTGGTCCGCGTTTGACTTTAGCTATGAGCTTGTTTTTTTGGTCAGAAGTCAAGGACGACCACCTAACCTTGTCAGTCCTATAACGTCCTAACTGTTCGGTCAATCTGTATTGCCCAGTGTCAATGATGGCTCTCCTGAAATCTTTATGTTGTACGCAAGTAAAGAGTTGAGAGCTTCTACAAAATCGACTACAGGTTTTGCTTTCCAATCAACCAAATGTTTCAAAACATGATTTATGGACTCGCAATTATTATTTGTCCACTGTTTTTCTACTGAGCCTAATCTTTGTGGTTCATTGACCTTTTCTTTTAATAATGGTTTTAACCTACTAGAAAAGTAATTTCCGAACTCAGGAGAGACGGATTGGCACGCAGTCTCAAGTTCGTCACTTCTCTCGTCAAACGTGATGGAGTCATCAGCGTTCGTCACACCGTCTTGTCCAAAAATGTCATTTATCAGTCGAATTCGGTCACCCTTGCTGATACCTAAATTTGTCATTTTGTCCACAGTGTTTTGTCGCAAGTGTCTGGTACAGAGTACGTGGGTCGAGTTTGGAAATGCGTTGACTATAGCTTTTTTCATAGCCGGTTCAAACATATTCCCGTAATTAATCTCTCTAATATATCAAACATATTCCCGTAATTAATCTTTCTAATATATTCAACATATTCCCGTAATTAATTTCTCTAATATATCCAACATATTCCCGTAATTAACCTCTCTAATATATCTAACATGTTCCCGTAATTAATCTCTCTAATATATCAAACATATTCCCGTAATTAATCTTTCTAATATATTCAACATATTCCCGTAATTAATTTCTCTAATATATCCAACATATTCCCGTAATTAATCTCTCTAATATATCTTACATATTCCCGTAATTAATCTCTCTAATATATCAAACATATTTACGTACATTAATCTCTCTAATATATCAAACATATTCCCGTAATTAATCTCTCTAATACATCTTAAATATTCCCGTGTAATTAATCCCTCTAATATATCAAACATGTTCCCGTAATTAATCCCTCTAATATATCAAACATGTTCCCGTAATTAATCCCTCTAATATATCAAACATATTCCCGTAATTAATTTCTCTAATATATAAAACATATTCCCGTAATTAATCTCTCTAATATAGTCAACATATTCCCGTGTAATTAATCTCTCTAATATATGCAACATATTCCCTTTATAAATTTCTCTAATATAGTCAACATATTCCCGTACATAAATTTCTGTAATATATCTAACATATTCAACTTATGGCCGTAATTAATCTCTCTAATATATCTAAAATATTCCCGTAAATAATCTCTTTAATATATTCAACATATTTCCCGCAGATCTTCTGAACTTTCAATTCTTACCACCGGCGGCAATTTTTTTTTCTTCGTTTTTTAATATATCATTGAAACATGCCTATTCAAGCTATTCACAAAATCGGGTGAGGGCTACATGTACATGTAGCTATTACTAAAAAATAAATTATTATATATCTGAGGATTTACATCGGATACACGGTCAGTATCTTAGAGTAGGCCAAGGACGTATCCTTGAATAAGCCTGTTAGTTTTATTTTGGTGTCAACACGGAAAGACGAGATGACTCCTGTCTCCTGAACATTAGAACAAATCATTTATTTCATCTAGGCAAAATTCCATATACCGCCTGCAAGGAGATGTCCTAGGCCTATCGCTACCCACCATGCAATCGATCGTGGTCTTATACATATGTATTATGTAACTTTTCATCGATATTTGATCCACATATAACCGTCTTCGCCAGTTATATTTAGAATTATGAATATGTGGAAGGAACGTGTGTACAAGATAAAAACAACCCATCTCAACTGCTATTCCGGGACCGTGAAATGTAATATTGGTCACCTCAGCCCAAGCACAGGGGCACGCAAATGACTCATCATGTAAAATAATTGCTATGTACGTCAACATGAATGAAAATTGCGAAAAATGTATTATATATTATGTTAATATCGGTTAGCTTGTAATGATAATACTTATAATAATAGACTTTATTTAGAGTCGATAATACTTTGAGTCACATACTCGTCTTCCAAGTGGTCGACATGAAAATATACAATATTTACAACATGGAATATATCATAGGCAATACATATTACAGCGTTGCATGTATTATTATAATGGATATCACAGTCAGATTATCACAGAAAATAGTATTAAAAATTAAAAAGACACTCATAAAGTTCATGGTGCATAAATATATGGAAAAATAAAAACACATCTTAATGAATTAATGTCTAATATACATAAATGCAAATATGAGAAAAGAATAAAAAATGACAGAATATATGCTATGATAGCATGTAACAACATTGTAAAATTAAAACCTATAATTGAAGGTATTGTAATTCTCAAACTGTTGAGGACTTTTGGCGGTGAATAACATACTAAAATTTCATCTTGATTCGTGTTAAGAAATAAATTATATAAATTAAAATAAATACATTTCAATATTTCAATTTTTATCATTTTTTGTAGTTCTCCCGACCTGATTCAATTACAATTGTATTTTTGTTTGTTTGTTTAGATTTTCTTTTAAGGTCGTCGAAACAACTGGCAGAAGAATATGGCGATGACCTGGTTATAACCCCGATACCTGAAGACTACGTAGAAGGAATAGAACAACTGAAGTCAGTTAATATTATTAACACAATACATGCGTTCATTGGCCTTCCAAACGTTCTCACATATTAATAGGACGGTCAAGTTCTGCTTAGTTTCCCAGTTCTGACCATTAAAGTAAAGAAAAGTTGAAAGCATTGAAAGCGAGGCTGCGTGGAAATGTAACCACAGACATAGTGAGCCGGGAGGACGTTTTAGAATTCCCATACTTTAAATTAATTTTTTCGTACGCAGACAGATTTTGACGAGAGATTTTATTTTTCTATTTCATAAGAAATAATACTGGATACATTCACACCATTTTTACCAACTTTAGCCATCCTTGCCCGACTGTTCACTTTAACTATTTGTCACAATATGGGTTCACATCATTCAAATTTTCACGACAGTTAACAGCAGAATTCGATTTTGAAATACCAAGCTTTGCGTCTTTTGTATTAATTTTCAATTGGATAGTTATATTAGCAACTCAAACATTAAATTGCTGCCGAAATAACATTTCAAATTAATTATATTCACATTGAAAAAAAATCAGCATTTTGTTTTTTTAATTTCATAATTTTCTTGTAAACACTTAAATGTTCTTGGAATGTGTAAGGGATCGTTCTAATGCCATTATTATCATGATGGTATTTTGTGAATGATACCTTGATAGTCTATTTTGCAGAAAAGTGAAAGGCCCAAAGTTTATTCTGTGGCTGGGCAGTATCATCTGTATGTCGTATGCCGACCAGGTGAACATGCTGCGCCTGATATCCGCCATGATGACAGGTATGGCTTTCGTGGAAGTTTTAGCAAAAGACCAATGCACCGCTACATCAACTAAATATTCAATATAACCATACATTTGATTTACCATCTCAGATAGGCAATTTCTATTTGGTTGTAGTTCTTATTTATATCATAAAATAAAACATTTTGGAAACTTTACACCATAACTCAAATTAAACTGTTAGTTGTAAATTGGCTGTACAGGACCTCTTTGTAATCACCAGGGGCTAAAGTCGTTGAATATTTACTGTATGCGCTGTGTCTTTGGAGTCTGTTGTATTCATGTTGTGTCATCGGGTTTGGTTTGGGCTGTAAGTTTAACGTCCTCTTAACAGCCAGGGTCATTTAAGGACGGCCTCCCATTATGCGGTGTCTTACAGTGTCTGGTGATATTGCAAATAATTGCTATCACTATAGTGCTATCTAGATGATGCATACTATCAAATCCAAAGCAATCCATAAAATTCTGACATTTAATCGGTTTATTTAAGAAAAATAGTGTAATTATTGATACATACTATTTATATATATATTGAATGATTTTGTATATTTAGGTAAATTGTTGAATATAAAAATAATAGTCAAGCGCAATTTTGAATTCCAGACAAATGTAACCTCGTATTTAGTGCGGACATTACACAGGACAGAAATACCATCCTGAAGGCGTATGATGACGAAGCAGGTAAGACAGTGTGTCCTTCTTTTTTGCTTCATGATCTGGATCAATTCTATTTATTAATAGATGCGGTAACCTATGTCTCCGTGCATTGTTGACCAATTCACGATGATTACGGGTGGTTGTTTATATAGTCACTATTCAGTAGGAGTATTTTGGGACGGTGTTAGAAAGATCCTTTTCCCATTATTAAATGGATCATCCATATACATCCGATATTTGTGTTTGATAGTTATTGATAATTTAACTTCTGTATCTTATATCGTCAAGATATTTATATGCAGAGGATAAGATGACTGACGTCTCATGGATCTGGACATTTCAGTTGCGTAGTCCGATGTGGTTTTACGGATAAGTGTAGGTACATTGTATCTGTATCAAAGGTTCTGGCCCCAGCCTCGGCACCTTACAGGATAGTGTGATGTTATATTCCGTAATTGTTATTATATTGATAAGATGTCTGGTTATATAAATAATACTAACATACTCTAGTATCTCTTTAAGTGAAATATAGTTTCTATGTCAAGGCTAATATGGTTCTTCTTTTTCTTAACAGGTCTGATGCGGAATTTCATTCAGAACGGTATTACGAGATTGAATAAGGAGACTGGAAGTGAGATTGACAAAACAAAGTTTAAATGGGAAGTCGACTTCGTATTGAACAAGGACCCTTATTCAGTGAGCTACGTGAGGAAGTACATGGAGGCGAAGGAATCAGTGCAGTATAAAATGCGTAAGTGTAAAGTAGACTGTGTGAGTCGTCCAAATGTAGCATGAAACGTTTACCTCAATGCGTATCTGCTATCTTTTTTAGTGTAAATCGATTTGGAAATCAGACTAAAGTTAAATTTTAAAGTTCTACGTATAAGTGTACTTATATGGGTAATTGATCTTCTCAGCTGTTTTAAACGGGCGTAAAAGGCCTGAAAGTATTTTTGTAACGATGCCCATCTTTTGAAGGTGATTTTCGAGTAATGCTAATGAAGGACGTTTAATTCTTTATTACATATTCATTTATAGTGATATCTACTTATTAGTTTGGCCACAAATTTAAATGTTAAACAACAGATGGTTAGTTTTAAGGTTCTACCAAGTTGTAGATGGGAGGCTGGCTATATATCTCCCTGATACAGTGGAACTTCTTTATAGTACTTTGGAGCTGAAGCAAAAGACCAAGGACATCGAATAGTTTGTTGGTTGATTGGGCTTAAAAGTCCTATTATCAGCCAGGTTCATTTAAACGAAAGCATGGGTTGCGTGTGTGAATGTCTGTTTCCGAAGGCTGCGATATATTTGTGTTGTGTCTTTTATAGTGGAAATTTAATTTTAGCCAGTTTCTATTGGATTTTTAACATTAGCTTGACACTCACCTTTGGGTAATAATTCCTGATCATAGTATGATATAGATCTACTCCGGTGTCTACATCCGTCACGAAACTTAAAAAACTTATTTTTTTTAAATTTTAACCTAGACACAAAATTATTTTTCAGCTCAACTGAATATGGATTTTACAATGAAGATGGGCGAAAGACTATATTTCCACGAAGGCGAAGGATTCAGCTGCAAATACACTTTGGAACAGCTACGCAACATTGTGGAGAAAGCTGGACTCCGCCTCACGGACACGTGGACAGATAAAGATAAACACGTGGTCTTTTGCAGATGTACAACTGTATAGAGATACTCTATTGTGTGCATATCAAATGATTGACAAACTTTAATATATAAACAGATCGTAACAATATAACCAGGATGTGGCCAGCTTATAATCATGTATCATATTTTACTTCGCTTTGGGATAAAATGAAGCCGACTTTAAAAAGTCAATGAGTATGTCGTTTATGTAATCAACTATCAGGGTATAGAATGCCTCTTTCTTGTCATCACTATAACGCACAAGTACATTTCTCAAATTTATTTCTAGGTTTACTTGATGATTCCTCCTATTGACAGCAATAAGGATTAGCTGGCTGCGCGGAACTTGAACTGTTCGAATTGCGCATGTTACTCTCATTACACAAGTCAACTGGTCGTAGAATTTAAATACATGTTTCGCTTATATTATTCGTAGGCTTCAACTTTGGCTCTCTTTTGAATTTTCTGAACACCTCTTGTGATACAACACTTCGGCCAGATGATGTGTGCTGGTCGGGATATCTGTCAGAATGCGTCAGTGATATAGCACTATACAATTAACAACAATTAGCCAATTACAAATCGACACTACTCAGCGAATTACACATCGGAATCTGGAGAGATCGTCCTTCAATTAGAACTGTAAGCCAGTGGCTACATACTATAAAAGTACTTATTTTAGCGGTGTTTCTTTATCTTTGAAAATCTTATTTATGTGCAGCGCTAAATTTTGTAAAATGATGTTTTCGTTATTGAACGACCCGATTACGCTCACCTGTATTCGTGGTAATAAATCAATTCACAATATATCGCGATCGTGCTAAAATCTGACTGCGCTAAGATGAATACGTTTACAGCTATGCCCCCGTTACCCCACTTATTTCAGCCAAAATGATACCCTGCATGCATCTCCACATGGTCCCCAGCATTGCTGCCAAGTTTCATTGAAGATTTTTGGTAGTTTATAAAATGTTATTCGGACATTTTTTTCAACGGGTATACAAGCTGATGGTGGTAAACTCTGTACTTCGTTACCAGGGTATAACTGATTGACCACCCTTCCAAACCATTCTTTTTAAGCCCACTGTACAAAACCATAGTTAAACAACTAACCAATATTATACTGCTGTATACATGTACACACAAATAGAAGCCTCAGTCTCTAAATAATCTCAACTGTTGACATTCAAACCATCGTTCCTCCCAACCACAATCCAAACACAAGTCTGAAATGGATACCTAATAATACAATGCCTAATTAACTGTAAGTCAATCTTTAGGTTTCTGACATGTTATTTTTCTTCAGTAATCTATTTAAAACCATAAAGTGGTTTTTTTTTCAGAAGGCATACAATTACTAATAACACTGTAAAAATGTTTATTGAAATCGTAGATTAGACCATATGTACTCATTTTACTACTTTGTAGGTAGTACTGCCGAATAAAATTTGAGCTCTTATTTGTAAAATCAAACCATATGAATTGTAAGTAATGTATTGTAATAAGTCTTGATAATTTTTTATGATCCATCTCATATTTGATAACTGACTCAAAATCACTCAACGGGAACCACAGATGACAATAAACACGTAATTAAGAAGGTAAATATACATTCACTAGACATCGATTGCATAATTTATTGATAAATGCCCCCCAAATTGCATTTGTTGAAAATATATATTCGTTTGTGTCAATCAAGGTACCACAAAACACTCAATGAAGAGGAAATAGGAAATTTGATAGATCGATGTCATGTTATAAGTTATGTCTGTCCCTGCGGCTTAATGTCTACCACACTATGACGCAGTTACAGGGTCTTGCGTGAACTGTTCTCATCGATACAATGAAATGCCAAACACTGACACTAACATCAACATTTTCCCGGTCAAAGGTTAACGAGTAACATAAACAAGAGGCCAAAGGGCCTTAACGGTCATCAGACTACCTTGCCAAATGTCATATAGGAAATCAAATAGATATAGTGTCATGGTAGCCATCTTCAATTTGGGATGAACCAGTGATGTAACAACACTTTGTCGAGATCATACCAGGATCATTTCAGGCAGGTTTCAGCCAAATCGCAGAGGTAGAACTTGAGAAGTTCAAAATGTGTTTTCAAGATGGCGGCGAAAGTGGCCATCTTGGATTTCCTATCAACCCGAAAAATAACAACACTTTGTTGGGACCATGTCAGGATCATTTTTGGCAAGTTTCAGTCAAATTGCAAAGGTAGTACTTGAGAAAAAGTTCAAAATGTATTATCACTATTGCGGCTGTAGCTGCCATCTTGGATTTTTGATCAACCCAAAAAAATAACAACACTTTGTCGGGACCATGTCAGGATCATTTCAGACAAGTTTCAGCCAAATCACACCGGTAGAACTCGAGAAGAAGTTAACGCACGGAGGACGGCGGACGACGACGGAAGAAGCATGGTGACTATAAGTATTCCTGACCTTTCGGGTCAGATGATCTAAAAAAATCACATGAACATTGCTTATAAATTTTACTTATGCATAACTTGTAATAAATGTGACTGAAATAATGAAGTAAAAAATATCTCATTTCCATGACGGTTTTCTTTTCTTTCTTGTAACTTTGTCTTTCTCTGTAAAGCCCTTCTACCTGAAAGAGTAATACTTATTAGAAAGGTTCTAATAAACGTAACGTTCACACAAAAAGTAATTATTAAACCAAATTAAATCAAAACATTTTCAAACAATTTATGCAAAACAAAAATAATTTTATTCATTCAAAATCAGTTTCCTTTTTCGTCATAGCAATTTGTACTCAGGTGACGCTCAATTACACCAGTTTGCATTGTCTGAATATATATTGACTTTATACCTTACTATGAGTATCTAAATAAGTAAGTTTGAAATATCATTTATGTGTTGCATAAGTCTGTATTAATGAATAAATGTTCAGTTTCAGAAGCCATTAGTTTTGAAAATTTCTTAGAAAAAAAAAGAATTATGATAATAGTTAAATAAGTTGTTTCAACTTGTGGTAATAGTTATATAATGCCACAGTAAACAGGTCTAATTATTTTGCTCATGAAAAGTATATATATAGTATGTTTTCATAATGTGCAGGAAATGCTGTATATTACTACTATAAAGGGTACAATTATCTCCCTACTATCCAATGCACAAATATGTCTTTATGATGTGTGATTCTCCTAACATCACTCAACTAAAATCAAAACAAGAAATCCAATGTGAATTGAAAATTGGTCGTTTTATTACCACAAAACGACTTGAATAAAATATATAAAACATATATTGCATAACAATGACCCATAACAACAAAAGGTCATTAAACAAAGAAAACCATTCACAAAATATGCAGGTGGGGTGCAAACTTTACGCCTTGCAGTTTCTATTGGATTTTTAACATTAGCTTGATACTCACCTTTGGGTAATAATTCCTGATCATAGTATGATATAGATCTACTCCGGTGTCTACATCCGTCACGAAACTTAAAAAAACTTATTTTTTTTAAATTTTAACCTAGACACAAAATTATTTTTCAGCTCAACTGAATATGGATTTTACAATGAAGATGGGCGAAAGACTATATTTCCACGAAGGCGAAGGATTCAGCTGCAAATACACTTTGGAACAGCTACGCAACATTGTGGAGAAAGCTGGACTCCGCCTCACGGACACGTGGACAGATAAAGATAAACACGTGGTCTTTTGCAGATGTACAACTGTATAGAGATACTCTATTGTGTGCATATCAAATGATTGACAAACTTTAATATATAAACAGATCGTAACAATATAACCAGGATGTGGCCAGCTTATAATCATGTATCATATTTTACTTCGCTTTGGGATAAAATGAAGCCGACTTTAAAAAGTCAATGAGTATGTCGTTTATGTAATCAACTATCAGGGTATAGAATGCCTCTTTCTTGTCATCACTATAACGCACAAGTACATTTCTCAAATTTATTTCTAGGTTTACTTGATGATTCCTCCTATTGACAGCAATAAGGATTAGCTGGCTGCGCGGAACTTGAACTGTTCGAATTGCGCATGTTACTCTCATTACACAAGTCAACTGGTCGTAGAATTTAAATACATGTTTCGCTTATATTATTCGTAGGCTTCAACTTTGGCTCTCTTTTGAATTTTCTGAACACCTCTTGTGATACAACACTTCGGCCAGATGATGTGTGCTGGTCGGGATATCTGTCAGAATGCGTCAGTGATATAGCACTATACAATTAACAACAATTAGCCAATTACAAATCGACACTACTCAGCGAATTACACATCGGAATCTGGAGAGATCGTCCTTCAATTAGAACTGTAAGCCAGTGGCTACATACTATAAAAGTACTTATTTTAGCGGTGTTTCTTTATCTTTGAAAATCTTATTTATGTGCAGCGCTAAATTTTGTAAAATGATGTTTTCGTTATTGAACGACCCGATTACGCTCACCTGTATTCGTGGTAATAAATCAATTCACAATATATCGCGATCGTGCTAAAATCTGACTGCGCTAAGATGAATACGTTTACAGCTATGCCCCCGTTACCCCACTTATTTCAGCCAAAATGATACCCTGCATGCATCTCCACATGGTCCCCAGCATTGCTGCCAAGTTTCATTGAAGATTTTTGGTAGTTTATAAAATGTTATTCGGACATTTTTTTCAACGGGTATACAAGCTGATGGTGGTAAACTCTGTACTTCGTTACCAGGGTATAACTGATTGACCACCCTTCCAAACCATTCTTTTTAAGCCCACTGTACAAAACCATAGTTAAACAACTAACCAATATTATACTGCTGTATACATGTACACACAAATAGAAGCCTCAGTCTCTAAATAATCTCAACTGTTGACATTCAAACCATCGTTCCTCCCAACCACAATCCAAACACAAGTCTGAAATGGATACCTAATAATACAATGCCTAATTAACTGTAAGTCAATCTTTAGGTTTCTGACATGTTATTTTTCTTCAGTAATCTATTTAAAACCATAAAGTGGTTTTTTTTTCAGAAGGCATACAATTACTAATAACACTGTAAAAATGTTTATTGAAATCGTAGATTAGACCATATGTACTCATTTTACTACTTTGTAGGTAGTACTGCCGAATAAAATTTGAGCTCTTATTTGTAAAATCAAACCATATGAATTGTAAGTAATGTATTGTAATAAGTCTTGATAATTTTTTATGATCCATCTCATATTTGATAACTGACTCAAAATCACTCAACGGGAACCACAGATGACAATAAACACGTAATTAAGAAGGTAAATATACATTCACTAGACATCGATTGCATAATTTATTGATAAATGCCCCCCAAATTGCATTTGTTGAAAATATATATTCGTTTGTGTCAATCAAGGTACCACAAAACACTCAATGAAGAGGAAATAGGAAATTTGATAGATCGATGTCATGTTATAAGTTATGTCTGTCCCTGCGGCTTAATGTCTACCACACTATGACGCAGTTACAGGGTCTTGCGTGAACTGTTCTCATCGATACAATGAAATGCCAAACACTGACACTAACATCAACATTTTCCCGGTCAAATGTCAACGAGTAACATAAACAAGAGGCCAAAGGGCCTTAACGGTCATCAGACTACCTTGCCAAATGTCATATAGGAAATCAAATAGATATAGTGTCATGGTAGCCATCTTCAATTTGGGATGAACCAGTGATGTAACAACACTTTGTCGAGATCATACCAGGATCATTTCAGGCAGGTTTCAGCCAAATCGCAGAGGTAGAACTTGAGAAGTTCAAAATGTGTTTTCAAGATGGCGGCGAAAGTGGCCATCTTGGATTTCCTATCAACCCGAAAAATAACAACACTTTGTTGGGACCATGTCAGGATCATTTTTGGCAAGTTTCAGTCAAATTGCAAAGGTAGTACTTGAGAAAAAGTTCAAAATGTATTATCACTATTGCGGCTGTAGCTGCCATCTTGGATTTTTGATCAACCCAAAAAAATAACAACACTTTGTCGGGACCATGTCAGGATAATTTCAGGCAAGTTTCAGCCAAATCACACCGGTAGAACTCGAGAAGAAGTTAACGCACGGAGGACGGCGGACAACGACGGAAGAAGCATGGTGACTATAAGTATCCCTGACCTTTCGGATCAGATGATCTAAAAAAAATCACATGAACATTGCTTATAAATTTTACTTATGCATAATTTGTAATAAATGTGACTGAAATAATGAAGTAAAAAATATCTCATTTCCATGACGGTTTTCTTTTCTTTTTTGTAACTTTGTCTTTCTCTGTAAAGCCCTTCTACCTGAAAGACTAGTACTTATTAGAAAGGTTCTAATAAACGTAAGGTTCACACAAAAAGTAATTATCAAACCAAATTAAATCAAAACATTTTTAACCAATTTATGCAAAACAAAAATAATTTTATTCATTCAAAATCAGTTTCCTTTTTCGTCATAGCAATTTGTACTCAGGTGACGCTCAATTACACCAGTTTGCATTGTCTGAATATATATATTGACTTTATACCTTACTATGAGTATCTAAATAAGTAAGTTTGAAATATCATTTATGTGTTGCATAAGTCTGTATTAATGAATAAATGTTCAGTCTCAGAAGCCATTAGTTTTGAAAATTTCTTAGAAAAAAAAAGAATTATGATAATAGTTAAATAAGTTGTTTCAACTTGTGGTAATAGTTATGTCATAGAGAAATTTGAGATGTTCTTTGTTGTCATATAATTGTATATTTTACCTATAGATGTGTTGACAAGTTTAAAATCTACCCTAAGGCATTGTGGTCTTATTTTTGTGGAGTGACCGACAATTACATATAGTATTCACATGTCAAAGTGTTTATAACCTTCCTTGAGGCAATGGTGTCATTGATAAGCTTAAGTAGATATATTTCATATCAAACTGCCGATATATTTTCAAGTCGTTTAATTGTGATAATATCTTTATGCTATTGATCTTGATTACATCCGGGTTTACCTATCGGACAATGGTCATTTTATTATAAAAACCCATGCCTGATTTATGAACATCAGTTGGAATCCCAACCTTCAAAGCGGTCACTACGGATATTTCTTGGATTACCAAATAGTGACCTGTGTGTGTGAACATTATTCAAATTCTGAACTTCTATATAAAATAAGGTGGATCGCCATCTGCGGACAACTTATTCGGTGTCTACATATTGGATTACCAATAAGAGTGAACTTTCTTTTTATTTATATGTAATGTGCCACATTTGTTTGATATATGAGAAAGAAATACAATACAAGAGAAAATCAAATACCAATTGAATTCTTCGTTTTGTGTCCTGCAATATATATCATTACCAACGGTCCTATCTGAACTTAAAAAAACCCACACATTTTCTTTATTAAAATTGGTGAGAGAATTCGGAGTAACTTGCCACAGTTAAGCCAAGTTACGTACAAGATCCCCGGGAACCTCAGCGAGACCCCAACCTTGGAGCACCAAGACTAGTACTGTTGCCACAAATCTGCTCCGCATTTCAACAATGGATACCACATACCGAAATGAAATGTCGTACCAAAGAGCATTCCCCTCAACGACACGAACAACGTTTCTACCAAATCTACCTTTCAACCGAAGATGGACACGTTCATCCGACGACGCCTGCCAAACAACGGCTACAAGACACCAGGAACCCCCGATGTCATCTATCAGGCCAAAATCGTCGCATCGGAATCAGTGTTTTAGATGTGGTAAGTGGGTATTCCATTGTTATCAAGAGCACGTTAAAATCACTTGTCAGGCAAAATCAGCCCAATGTTTCAGATGTGGCAAATTCGGACATTTCTCACGGGCTTGTTTTTCAAAGCGCCCAATTTCGGACCAATCAAACCAAAATCATAAATCAAAAAGTAAATTTCATAAAAGCAGGGACGCAAAACGCATGTCAGAGTTCATCTCGCGAAAATCAATAGTATGTGAATTTCCATTTTCGGACCTTTCTGACTCAGAATTCACAAAAATAAACAAAAGAAATCAAATTCAAGTACAAATTGTACCACAGATCAAAAGCAAAATTGGCACAAATGAAAACGAGCTGGAAATTAAAGAGCTCAAAAGCACCAAAGAAAATCTTGAAGCTGAAAATGAACGCTTGAAATTAGAACTAAACGAGAATCAAACTTATACTAATGAGTTAAGAGTCAGCTTTGCAGAAACGTTTAATTTGTATCAGAGTGAACATGAGCGTTTAAAACGGGAGAATGCATTTTTTGAAAAAAGAAACGATGATAAATCTGGTCAAATAGCTCGTCTTGAAAAAGACATCACAAAATATAAGGAAACAATCGCTAATCTTGAAAGCACGATTCAGAATTTCGAAAGAGAAAATTTGCTTGTAAATTCTCAAACGTCTCGACAAAATTGTCAAAATTACGCACCTCCCAATCATAACCAACCATTTCGGCCAAATCGAAGTCGAGGAAATTTTGGAAACCAATTTGGTTACTATTAAGTTTTAGCAGTTTTTGCTAACCCATGCTTAAGCTTAAGCTAATTATACTTCTAGATTTGAAGGAGTCAATGAAATCCAATGACAGTCTCTTGAAAACAACAGTATCCACTTTTATTACATGTGTGTTAATTTGATGGACAATCTATTGAATGCACGTTATACAGTTGAGAAAAGCCTAGGTGTATTTAGATTATCAACACTGACTTGTTTGACAAATAAGTTAGACTCTGGGACAGAGTCTTCCTGAGCGAGAAGGAAGTTGTCATAGAGAAATTTGAGATGTTCTTTGTTGTCATATAATTGTATATTTTACCTATAGATGTGTTGACAAGTTTAAAATCTACCCTAAGGCATTGTGGTCTTATTTTTGTGGAGTGACCGACAATTACATATAGTATTCACATGTCAAAGTGTTTATAACCTTCCTTGAGGCAATGGTGTCATTGATAAGCTTAAGTAGATATATTTCATATCAAACTGCCGATATATTGTCAAGTCGTTTAATTGTGATAATATCTTTATGCTATTGATCTTGATTACATCCGGGTTTACCTATCGGACAATGGTCATTTTATTATAAAAACCCATGCCTGATTTATGAACATCAGTTGGATTCCCAACCTTCAAGGCGGTCACTACGGATATTTCTTGGATTACCAAATAGTGAACTGTGTGTGAACATTATTCCAACTCTGAACTTTTATAAGGTGGATCGCCATCTACGGACAACTAATTCGGTGTCTACATATTGGATTACCAATACGAGTGAACTTTCATTTTATTTCTATGTAATGTGCCACATATGTTTGATATATGAGAAAGAAATACAATACAAGAGAAAAACAAATTCCACATGAATTCTTCGTTTTGTGTCCTGCAATTTATATAATTACCAACGGTCCGAACTGAACTTGAAAACAACACACATTTTCTTTATTAAAGTTATATAATGCCACAGTAAACAGGTCTAATTATTTTGCTCATGAAAAGTATATATATAGTATGTTTTCATAATGTGCAGGAAATGCTGTATATTACTACTATAAAGGGTACAATTATCTCCCTACTATCCAATGCACAAATATGTCTTTATGATGTGTGATTCTCCTAACATCACTCAACTAAAATCAAAACAAGAAATCCAATGTGAATTGAAAATTTGCCGTTTTATTACCACAAAACGACTTGAATAAAATATATAAAACATATATTGCATAACAATGACCCATAACAACAAAAGGTCATTAAACAAAGAAAACCATTCACAAAATATGCAGGTGGGGCGCAAACTTTACGCCTTGCAATCCCACCAAATACATACATTAAAAAGTGGTGCAAAACCACAGAAGAACAGACTTCAAATACATACATGTACATTAAAAAGTGGTGCAAAAACACAGAAGACCAGATGTAAATTGATAGAAATTGGCACCAAAAGCCCAGAAATTTGTATTAACACCAAAATAAAAAAATTGTATTAACACCAAAATAAAATTCTTGGAAGGCGCTTAAGGGGATGGAGGTGGGTAAAACATGAAAAGGGGAATCTTACCTATGGCCTCTGCGCTGATATCTGAAGTGACGCTAACCGCAGTCACGTGATCGGAATTCATGCGCTCAAACGGTAAAGAGGCTAGATCCCTTACAGAGTACCAAAGGAAACAAATCCCTCCGCGAAGAAAATAGTGTAATATAAACATGTAAAATACAACATTACATATGTAATTCACATCATAAATGTAATTAAATTGACTTAGTATTTAATTATGATTTTATGATGTGTGATTCTCCTAACATCACTCAACTGAAATCAAAACAAGAAATCCAATGTGAATTGAAAATTGGCCGTTTTATTACCACAAAACGACTTGAATAAAATATATAAAACATATATAACATAACAACAAAAGGTCATTAAACAAAGAAAACCATTCACAAAATACGCAGGTGGGGTGCAAACTTTACGCCACTTGGCGGAGGAAGTTCGCATGGACACTTGAGAAACATTACTGTGTCCAAGCCACAAACTCCGCCAAACCCCACCAAAGGAATTGAGTGATGTAAGCATGAAAACAAAAAAGAGTAAAAATTGTAGCTTTTAACCAAGCTAAAATATATAAGATACAGTAAATGAGTGAATCATACGATTTTATTAGTTTAGAACATATATATGCCCCTATGCCATAGTCCAACCACAAGTGTGTTCAGGGCATATATTCAGTGTAGGTGCCTATTGCTCAGAGCCATTTATCGCTATACTGTTCAGGGCACAAATGTGTTCCTTCTGCGTTGGATACGAATACCTTCCTACTGGTCAAGAGAAAATACATATTTACAGGATTCAGAGCGAATGGTCTTATACCAGACACACACAGACAAGCTCCTTATGCCTTTGCTTTAGTCAATGCATAAGTATTCATGATGTTCTATGTCATTTCTACACATACCATTCCCGGAGCTCTATGTAGACAGTTAATCCACAGTGTGTCCCTGTTGACACCACCAGTGAGCTGCTACTGGCCACTGAATACTTTACGTACATTCAAACTCACATTTTAAGACATTGCTACAAAGCTAACTGGGTCGACATTGTACATAACTTTTGTGCAATTAAAACTGTTTACATTTTCATCTTTGTCGTCATTTTGCTCGCTTGCAGAGCTTTGACATCGGCTTCTAACATTACAGTAGTCCAGAATGTCAATTGCACTTTGATCAAAGACGGTTTCACAAAGATCAGAAATCCGAACGGCAGCAGCCATATTCTCTGAATAACGCCGACATGACGTCTCGAAAACCTGAAGGGCCAGTGTTGTATTGCCCAGAAGTTGGTGACAAATCCCGATCATATTGTGTATTATAGGACATTCAGTTCCCTGATCAACAGTTTGTAATTCTAATAGCTCGGCCAAGTAAGCTCGAGAAATGTAAATTTCACCGAGTCTGTAACTAGATAGCACCAGCAAGAATAAAGCATACGGCAGGGATGAAAGTTCAACTCCATGGTTGTGAATTACTTTAAGCTCAAGTTCCTGTGGATAAAATGCCTTTTCGAAAGTTCAATATTATATGTATATTGGTACAAGTTTGTTTTTTGTAGTTTTGTATACCCTTTGACTACTATGTCTATATAACGCGTATAACATAAAGACAGCAGTCGTTCTGCTGCTTCAAGAGCTTTGTTGTAACATCCAGTATTGTAGTAAAAATTTGGCCAGTGTTGACTGTCCTCGACAGACGTCTGTGGCGGATGCTATTTGTAGCATGCGTCTATGCTTCCTGAACTGGCTATATTGGAATCTGTTAGAGCGCAAACACATGTGGTTACAATCAGATACATGTATATGCCTTATAGATGTTTTAATTAGAAAAGACATCAAGAAAGCCAATTCTACATAAAGATTTGTATCATGCAATGAATATTAAATGACTGTTGTTATGTTTTGAATGACGTTATTGATATCATGAACAAATTAGCTACACATTTTTTGGTGAACATAAGAATCTAGATGGTATTCAACCACAAGGGCGTGACGATTGTCATCTGTCGGACAATATAATGTGCCCCCAAGACTTGGACAGAGACTTAGACATGTCAATCCCATACGTTGGTATCTACTTAGCACAAAAAGCAGCTTTCGCCTACTTCTACCAAAAACCTTTGAAAGGAACATGTTGTTTGTGAGAATGAAATAATTAGGAAAATATACAGTATTTACAAATTCAATGAGAATGGTGAAGCAAAAACGAAAACAATTGAGTACATTTTCATCTACCCACATAGAACTTTCGCAATGTTCTATTGCATGAAATACAATTATTTTCATGAAGTAAGAACAGAGAGAGTCTTTAATGCTTGTGTCTCGTTCAATTACCTGTTTGAGGAAAGTTTTCAGTAAAGCATACGTTTTAAACTGAACGTGATTGAATGACATCACAAGACACTTTTCAGCTTTCGCGAACGAAATCCGCCACTGCATTCCAAACAGATCTGAATGTTTGTCACCTATCGCTACAAAGTGGCAATCGCCTTGAATGATACGGTTGACCAGATGTTCTGGCCATATAGAATACTTGGTTCGAGATCTGAAGTCACTCAGGTCATCCGGCCACGACAGGCAATGGAAAGAAAACGCGAAATCCGTCTCATGACGTTTTGAACAAGAACAAATTCGCATTGAACAAGGCCCATGTAGGCGAGCTCCAGAAAACATCGTGTTGCTTACGAGTACAACACTTGAAAGATAACAAGAATTTCGGAAATGTACATGTGCATTTGTAATGTCCCGTTGCTCATTCAGTCGAAGATGCAGAGGTTTGAGTAATGTAAACCCGGGTCTACAGTCGGCCTTGTCCATTACAAAAACTGTTTTATCTCCGTCTGGAAACCTTTCATGTTCTTGAATTACTATCGAGTTTTGGAATACTAACATTAGATCAGTATCGGAAGTATCAAAGTTGAATTCTTCTGCGTTTGAACCGGTTGGAAAAATTTCCAGCTGGTGATTGCGAGATCCATATACTAAATAGTGCATTAAACGACGAATATTGACTGTTTCTGCTGGGCCCACTGCTTCCATATGGTCTAGGTGTCGAGACATTCGCTTGGATGATTCTCTTTGGTCTGTGAATTCCATATTAAACATTTCGATATATAAATGGTCCTGATGTAATAGTAAATGGTCTGAAATATAATTATATAAAGTTTAACACAATGTTGTTAACATGAGTATTGTTTAAATTTCTACACAGTATACGTAGCTTTATCTAGACAAGCAGCCATAATCTTCTACAAATGATGATATGTATCATAGTGGTCTTCACTGTAACTTTAAATAAGTTTTCTTACGTTGATGAAATATAATAATAAGGTTTACACTATGCCGTTACGATGTTTTCAAGCAAAATATGTTACACCCCAACATTTATTTTGTAAAACAAATTTTGTAGTCACGGTACACTATAATGGATGATAAACTTTTTTTAGATACTTAGATGTTAACAAGAGGTCCATGGGCCTTAATGGTCACCTGATATTTGAAACAAATTAGTTAAATAATTTACTAGCCAACTGATTTTTTTTGTTCACAAAAAAGGAACACACATGTACATCTAATAAGTCTACATACAAAATTTCATTAAGCTCGGTGCAAATTTTCTCAAGTTATCATGTTCACAAAATTCAATAATTATAATTGCAAAGGGAAATAACTTCGGATTCAGGTCGCTTTTCTGACATGTCCGAGATCTTTCCAATTTTAGTCTAAATACAAAGTTTTATGAAGCTGAATGCATATTCATTCAAGTTATTGTGCTCACAAGGTCCAATAATTATTATTAGTGCAAAGGGCAATAACTCCGTAAATATCGTCGAAGCAAGCTGATTTTCGAAATTGTCCGCGATATTTCTAATGTTAGTCTACATACAAAATTTCATTAAGCTCGGTTTATATTTACTCATTTTATCATGTTCACAAGGTTCAATAATTATGATTACAAAGGCAATAACTCCGTATGTTACAATCGAATCAGGTCGATTTTCGAACTCGTCCAAGATAAATACAATGTTAGTCTAAATACAAAGTTTCGTAAAGCTCGGTTTATTCTTATTAAAGTGAATAGTCGGGCAAAGAAAACCAGTCTAAATGCGTTCATTGGCCTTCCAAAAGTTGTCACATATTAATACGACGGTCAAGTTCTGCTTAGTTTCCCAGTTCTGACCATTAAAGTAAAGAAAAGTTGAAAGCATCGAAAGCGAGGCTGTGTGGAAATGTAACCACGGACATAGTGAGCCGGGAGGACGTTTTAGAATTCCCATACTTTAAATTAATTTCTTCGTACGCAGACAGATTTTGATGAGAGATTTTATTTTTCCATTTCATAAGAAATTATACTGGATACATTCACACCATTTTTACCGACTTTAGCCATTCTTGCCCGACTGTTCACTTTAAAGTTATCGTGGTTACAAGGTCCAATAGTTATTATTAGTGCAAAGGGCAATAACTCCGTAAATTTCGTCGAATCAAGCTGATTTTCGAACTCTTCTGAGATCGTTCCAATGTTAGTATACATATAAAGTTTCATTAGGCTCGGTTTATATTTACACTAAAGTACTAAAGTTGTCGCGTTCACAAGGAAATGTTAACGAACGTCACACGACGCACGACGCCGGACAAAAACTATCGCAAGAGGTCACCATGACCTATGGCCAGGTGACCTAATAAAATAGTAATACCAAATTCACAGAATTATGTAGATTTAATACTCCTTCAATTTTGATTCTGACGGTAGGTAGTTATCTCTGTATTGGCCACCATTAATCGGCGCTCTTTTGCATGCTATAGAACAACATCTTAACAGATAAATATTTTAACGTCCTACCTTAGCAAAGACTTATGATATTGTCAAACTACAAGGTTGTCACTTCAGATAGAGTTGAGGAAGTTGTGTTACTTGGGGTATCCTTTATGGAGCATATGCTGTGGTAGTTTCCTCGCATTACACACATGTGCACGGTCTCTTTTGGAGGTCGTCTCTTCCAACATTACAATAACATGTTAGTGTCACCTAATATAGGCATACTGCTATGAAGTATTCGTAGAAATCGAAAACTTATCTCCCATTTTATTATCTACGAAAAACATTGTAAATACTGTATCATTAAAGGGTCGTAGTAATATAATTTTCGATATAAATGCGAATGTAGATCCGGAATTTAAGTACATGCACTTAAAAGAGGAAACAAATGAAAAGCTTGTGATTTGTTATACTTCATACACTCCAAAAGAGACCGTGCAAATGACACGTACTTTTTACTGCATAAAAAAAACATTGAAATTACCCGAATGGGTAAAATTGTTGTTCTTTATTTTTATAATGTCACCTGAGACGAAGAATAAGTGACCTATTCTAATCGCCTTTTGTCCGTCGTCGAGTGTCCAACTTCTCCAAAATTGCTGAAGCAAATTCAATGAAATTATGCACAAACCTTCCAATACCTAAGACCAATCGAAATTGTGAATTATATGGCCCAATCCCCTAAGTGGCTGAGGGAGGTGGCAAAAGTGGTAAAATTAACTACAATTTCATAAATCTTCTGAAAATCCGAAAATGGTAGAATCAAATACTCTTCATAGATGGAAAGATCTTAAGGTCCTTTACAGAACTTATGGATTATATGACCATGGGGTCTCACGTTTTCCCTTGGGATGGGGTCAACTTTACTATAGTTTATATAGGGAAAACACATTCTGAGCATCATTTGGTAATTTGTGATAGGCATGCCTCTTGGGCCATTTGTTATGTTATGAGATAACAAAGAAGAGTTAGTCATTTCCATTTTGTGATCCATTGTTACGTCATATCAATAGTAAGGGACGGGGCACATAATTAGATATGTATTATCGTATCCTATATACATTGTACACCATAGTTTTTGAAATTATGGAATTGATGGTTAGCATCTTACAATACATGTAAGGTTTATTTAAGACATTATATAAATGCTGTTTTACCCAAGGCAATACAGAAGATTATAATCGTCAACAACCCAATGAAGTGTCTGGGAAAGTGGTTCGATGCTAGCCTAAATGACTCTAACAACATCAGGAGGCTGCAAGGACAGGTGAAAGAAGGACTAAGAGCAATCGACAAGACCGGACTTCCAGGGAAATTCAAGGCGTGGCTCTTCCAGTACGGACTTCTACCACTCTGACGTGGCCGCTCACATTGTATGAGGTTACCACAACGACAGTAAAGGCACTGGAAAGAACCATCAGCAAGTTCCTGCGAAGATGGCTCGGAGTACCCCCAAGCTTCACGAGCGTTGGCATGTACAGCTCGCGATCGTCAGCCAAACTACAGCTCCCAATTTCATTACTGGTTGAGGAGTTCAAGGTGGCTAAGGCAAGACAGGTGATGACTGTGAGGGACTCAAAAGACTCGCGGGCATAGAGACGAGAACGTGGAGGAAAATGGTCTGCAAGCAACGCGGTAGAAGCAGCTGAGAGCCGCCTGAGACACCAAGACATCGTTGGTACAACGTGCGTAGTACGCCAGGGACTGGGTACAAGTCATGTGCAGCGCTGGGGGACTTCAGATAAAGCCGGCGAGAGGAAAATGGTACAGGACAACATCAGGAAAATGGAGGAGGAAATCAGGAAGTCCAAAGTGGTGGAGATGGGAGCCCAGGGAGCATGGACGAGGTGGGGAACTACAGACAGAAGACTGTCTTGGTCGGACATCTTGCGCATGGAACCTTGCCGAATCCAGTTCCTGCTGAGGTCAATTTACGACCTGCTTCCCTCGCCCACTAACCTCCATAGATGGGGCTTGACTGAGACTCCAGACTGTCCATTGTGCAACCGACCAGGGAACCTTGCGCTTGTACTATCAGGATGCAATGTCGCCCTTACGCAAGGACGCTACAGATGGCGCCATGACAAGGTGCTAAGGGAACTGGCTGACATCCTGGAGAGGGAGAGGATTAAGAAGCGGAAGCCCGCTAAAGGTTGTACATTCATCAACTTTGTACGAGGCGGGTTGAGAGGACACACTTCTTCAACTGTTCACCAGGGGGGTATCCTTGACGGCGCACAGAACTGGGAGATGAGGGTCGATCTAGACAGGAGACTGGGATTCCCCGACATCATCCAGACCAATCTGCGTCCAGATATCCTCTTATGGTCAACTCAGGGAAAGAAGATGGTCATGGTGGAATTGACAGTTCCATGGGAAGAAAGATGTGAGGAGGCATTTGAGCGAAAGAAGGGAAGTATGAAGGGTGGAGGGTTTGGGTCTTCCCAGTGGAGATCGGATGCAGAGGATTTCCTGCACATTCAACATGGAGAATGTTTGCAGCACTGGGTGTGAAGGGCAGAGACAGGAGAGCAGCAGTGGACCGACTATCAAGAACAGCAGAGAAGTCGTCCAGCTGGCTGTGGTGGAGACGACAAGACATGAGCTGGAAGCTATCCACAGACGGGCAGTGATTTGGCCATCTTGAGGATGTTCCAGGTTAGGAGTCGAAACGTTCAGGGAGAGAGTTGGACCTGGCTGATGACGTCTGTGGATCTGCAATCCAAGGATTGTATTTAGGTAATATAATATAGTGACAAACATGCGAGCATATAATCACGCGGATCATGTCTCACAAGCGAAATTGTAAAATTACGTCCTTTACAAAAAATGATCCTAACGAAAATAAATTATCCACAGTACCATTAACAGTTGTTAAAACAATGCATTAACTCAAACAGCTCGCAGACTTCGTATAGATCATATATCATGGTGTCATGTTTCACGATTTTCAGAAAATGATTTTGATATATAAATACAATGTACACTTAAATTGTCTTACTGGTATTTCATTTCAGCGCAACATGCTTTCAAGTCAAATTCCATACTTTGCTGAAATACTGACAAATACATCCTCCAATTCTTTCTATTATACATCTTTTAATTGCATCACAAACATACCCATTTTCACTCACTCTTACAACACAATCTTTTGTTTGGTTAATTGGATTTATCGTCCAATTAACTGTTACGGCCAAACCAGAATTACACTGCAACACATCGCAAACAGGGGCGACAAACATATCTTCTCTTTGGGCTTCCTTGCTTTCGTCTTGTTTCAAACAGTTGTATGATTACAATATTCTTACTTGAATTGGTTTCCCAACAAAACAGTTTACTATTCAACACTTAGACAACCCGTATGAATCAAAGCTTGCATTATTACAAATATGATAAACTGGAAGAAATATGATACATATACGTACATGTATTAATGATTTTACACTTTGTGAACTTCGGCAACGTGTGTTTTATGCAATTTATTCTTAAAGTGATGAAGGCATTAAATAGAGAATTTAACATATTAAATTTATTAAACGAATTCAGTAATTTGATGTGCTACGATCCTTTTGGCGACCTTTGAATATAAATAGTTTGACGTGCCATATAGTTTAACATTTCACTGTTTTCATCCAGAGATTGCGGTCAAACAATACTGTAATGTTTCGGTAGGGTTATAATGAGTAGTTATAGGACTGAAGCGGTCGGTTGGTTGGATGTAAACGTCCTAGTATTAACAGATAGGGCTATAAGACGATCTCCAGTGTATTGCGTGTGCTGTGTGTGGTTTTGTGATTCTTTGTAATTGCTATCTCAATGAAGCATCCCACCCGGTCCCATTACTTAGTATAATGAGAACGGCTAAGCAGTCGTCCCCTCCTACAGCATTGAAGCGAGTCGATAGCAAATGGATCATAATAGGACGTAAATAACTCAACGAATTTGATAGAGTTTTGCTAACAGTATTTTGGATATATAGCAAGAGACCGGATTTGATGTGCCTCTGGGAAAATTGTTAAATTTAGGCTTTGATAACCCAATTCTGAACATAATTTGAAATCAGGTGGATGAAAATGTGAAACTAAAGGGATTCCCTTGGTTGTTGTTTTTAATTTCTTGAAATATATACGTGTAGTTCATAACTTTCAAGCAGATGTTCGATAGTGTATTACAAGGAAGCAGAGGAACTAGTCGTGGAAATTAATGTCTTCAAAACCTTTCTTGCAAAAGATAAAATGTTCAGAAAGTTGAAATATCAATTGACTTTGTGCGTCCAGCATGACCACACTAGTACTTCCGGCGACTGCAAAAACATCCGCAACGCTGAAGATGGTGGAGAGAAGTTCCAGGTATCTGTCAGATACTGAAGTCTCTTACTACTCTTGTTCAGATAGATTTCAAGCTAAATATGTTTGCTCTGTATGACAAATTTCTTCGACTGTTTCAGAGAGGATCCATTAGTATACATCTTTCACCCAGAAATGATGGATATTTTGAGATTTTTCATGCTCAGATTTTAAAGGGACAAGTGGCTGATGTTCTAAAGACGAGAATAAAATAAAAGAATTCAACACTGTGGATTCTGCGAACAGCGAAGTAATTTTAATGTTGGACGAAGGACACAGAATTTGCTGGACAAGAATACAGACCATACAAAAAATCAGGTTTTGGAGACGAGTATTCAAGTACCTGCAAAAGTTTGTTTACTGGATTATTTTAACGTCCTATTAACAGCCAGGGTCATGTAAGGACGGCCTCCCATGCATGCAGTGTGTAGCATGTGTGAAGTGCGAACTACGTGTTGGTATGCTCGTGTTGTGTTTTCTTGTACAGTGAAACTGTTGCCCTTTTTTATAATGCAATGCTCAAGGATATCTAAGAACCATGTTATCTGACCTTCTCTTAATTGTTCAAGATGTCTGGCCCTGCAGGTAGGGCGTAAGAATCGTACCTGACGCCCCTATTGCATGATAGTAAAAGGCGACTAAATTTAGGATATTATCTTTTTTATTCTTCCTAACTTAATTTATTCTTCCTAACGTCTTCCTTGACACCGCCTCACTTTTGGCCTTCTGTTGAGTGCTCGCCCCTGTGAGTAGGCTCTGGGTTCTGTCCTCTGGTCGAGATACACAAAAGTCTATAAAAGTGTTTTTTTCTGTCCTTGCTTAGTATCAGCATAAAGTAAGTAGGGCGACTGGTTCGCCCGTTGTCGCTATGTGACCCGGTAGCATGCTTCAGTGATACAGCACTATAGAAAGGGCAAGAGTTCCACCATACAAGAAGACACACCACGAACATGCGCAGTCTCCCAAAACACACACCTCGCACTACACACACCGCATACATTTTATAGTGCTATATTACTGAAGTATGCCACCGAAGATACAAGAGCCGTTTTCGTTTATCCGTAACAACCGGTTCGACCGTTTGTTAAAGTAAGTAAGGCCTGCGAGAGCTTTGTCAGAGCTCGCCTGAAATTTATGTAAAATCGCCAGAACCGTCTTTAATTCATAAATGAACAACTAGGTCCAACCAGACAAACCGTATAATCGAAAACGGCCCAGGCAACATATCCCACCCGGTCACACTATACTGACATGAAGAGTGTTACGTGCCGTCACGCTATATATATCGTTTCGGGGCACGCGTAAACAGGAGCAGAAACTAACACTTTTATAGACTTTGGTGTGTCTCGGCCAGGGGACAGAATCCGGAGCCAACCTCACGGGCGTGCTCAACTGAAGGCCAAACGTGAGGCGGTGTCAAAGTGGTTTAAAGGAGACGTAAGAAACATGAGTGTTAGAAAGAAAGAGAAAAGATAAAATCCTAAATTTACTCGCCTTTTACGATAATGCAATAGGGCAGCAGGTACAATTCTACTTGCAGGCGGCGTTTGGAAGCTCTTCTCTGAAGCAGGACATTCCTTCCAGTGCGTTCCAGTCGTAATTAACTCCCTTCTTCACGAGATCAAACTCCCCATAGGCAGACTGTCACACATCACCACACACGATCCGTCCTTTACCAGCTCCTGCGTACACCAAGAAAGGCGAATTTCACGCGCGCGGATTAATTTGTCTTGTAGTCCTTGAGTTGTAAAATGTTAGCAAACTAGATATCTTGACATCTTGTTAAAAAGAAGAGAAAAAACAAGATCCTAACTTTAGTCGCCTTTTATGCAATTTGGGCAGCAAGTATAAGTTTAACGCCCTCCCTGTTGGGCAGTAGTAGGATGCCTGGCTTGCATGTTTAAATGGCCCTGTCTGTTAATAGGACGTTGATCTAATAACCAAATCAAGCGTCCCACTATATTTGTTCTATGCGCTTCTTAAGTTGTTCACATTATCTTGACAACAGGCGAATAATGCGTCCCACTCTATTTGTTGCTAATCATATTTATAGATTGAGTGTGTTTTGGCCATAACCCAAACTCTTCCTCACAAGGGCGAACGCTTAACTACAGACCAAATGAGGCCATGTCAAGGGAGAAGATACCAAATTTAGTCGCTTTCACGAATTAAATACATGAGACAGCATGCAAAATTTCTTGATTATCATGCCCAGCGTTAGTAAGAAGTATTTTATTGATAAGGACAGAAACATAGGTTTTCTAATATTTGAAGGCACAGAGACGTTCCTTTGACCCAGAATTAAAAAAAATGTGCACCTATGTAATTTCGCAGGTGTTAAATGGTATTTTAATTCCTCTTTTTTATTTGGTCAATCACATGCTAGCTTGATATATTTAGTAGATGGCATGAATATCGCTTTTTTAAAATTTGCAACAAGTTGATGAAGAGCCTTTAATATGGTGGTAGTGGTTGATGAGAAGTTTTTCGTGCTATTTTCGATATGTTGATATAAAATATTGCACACACATTTCAACTTGTTTTCGTCAGTTTTTTAATTGAATTACTTTTTTCATATAATGAAGGTGATAATACAAGAGATGCAACAATGATGACGTTATGATCACATATATAATATAAACATATTAACACATAACCTTGGTACATATTAACACATAACCTTGGTACATATTAACACATAACCATGTTACCAGTTAACCACACGTCACATCTGATAATCACACATGTACCCATTGTCATAATTCGCATACACCGTTCTGAAGCAACATCACGTACATGTACACTCCTCTTGATACAAATTGTTATAAGAGACAAAGAATTTATCCCTTAACTGTCATAATCTAAGATAATAATCATTAATATAATTTTTATTCAATCTCAGTCACTTGATTGAACAAAATCATTTGCCGGTTAGTTGTTATCAATGAGGTAAAAAATACTTTGGAACATTCATTTGACTGGACTAAACGGAGTTCAGATTATGCTCTTTTGTTCTCCTTTGCCAAAATAATAGTGTATTTTCTGATAACAGCTTCCTTATATGATTAGATAATATATCTACAATATCTACATCCACCAATGAAAGTAACAAACATTGTACATTTGTTTCTCTATGAAAAACAGGAGCAGACGATTTAGTATTTTTCCTCAGTTACAAAAGTTACTTACTTCACACCATTACCACCATTGAAAAGTTTGAGTTTCCAATTTTACTTCAAGATAAAAATATTAAAAATAATTGCATCCCGAAAAAATTCCGTAGCACTATTTCCGATATGGAATGAAGTAATGATTGCTCTTGCACCAAAAGCAAAATAAATGATATTATTAAACCCCAATTATTGTCCAAATGATGAGTGTCATTTATACATTTATGTCGGAGGTGGAGCATCTTTTCAAATTTTCAAATTAACCGGTGTTCTGACATCTTTTAAGGGGACTTTTCATTATACTACACAGGCAATATGTCTTCAGTTCAATTAAAGTCAATTTCAGGTGAGATTTGTCAGGTCAAATTGATCTGAAATTGACCTGAAAAAATCTTAATGTAAAATTGACTTCAATTTTAGGTCAACTTCAGGTCAAGATTTTTTCAGGTCAAATTGACCTAAATACCAAATACATACCCAATAAACCAACGATGGCAATTATTTAGTAAACCATTGAAAAGCAGACTAAAGAACCATATTTTGGATCAATGTAAATATTCCTATGCTACAATGGACCAAACTCGCTTACTAAAATTAAAGTACATGTTGCCGTGATGTGATATCTTTACTGGGTGATGATCTCCATTCAGTTACATAAGGTAATGGTGGCACCAGATATATATTCTTTTTTTTCCAGACAATCTACACATTATTGGTATGTAAATACGACAATTACAAACAACACTAAACAGCCATGTGCCAATTGTTTCATCATATACCGGGTCTAATACAAAAATAAATATTCTCCAACTGTACAAATATAAAATAATACTCATAATCGTGATTGTTATACACAATTGTAAATGCATATAATGATGTTTACAAATATCTGACCAGGAATTGCTAAAACATGTAATAATTATGCTATATATTTCATCTTATGTTTTCACAATGTTCAGTGTCTTTAAGGTCGGTCGCCTTTGTGGTTTTTATAAATAACAAACAATTGCTGCTCACACATCTATGTCACACTGGACACACATCTTTAAAACACATACAGAAACCCATATATCCCCATATTCCCATTGTATTTGTCATGCCACCTTTCAATCTCAATTCTTCAAGTAAAACATTTAAACATTCAACGAAATCTCATGAACAGCATGCTTGAAATTTGCGTAGAATCTTTTTGCAATGGTCAACGTATTGCAGCAAATCAATAGCATGAGCATCACAAAATAATACTGAATCCCTTTTCCATTACGAAGATAACACATTCTAATCAAATTTCGAAAACTCATGGTAACATACTATATGATTCGAAAAAAACACATCATTAACTTAATTTGATTTTCGTGGTTGTACTGACAGTATGTATATATAAATATCAATGTTTTTTTCTAAACCAATTAACATATTTTTGATTGGATCACATTTCTGTCTGGGCGGAGCAATGACCATCTGATTCCCAATCTGCACTAGACACAAATTATGAACACATATGGTTTTATATATGTATATCAATCACAAAGATATTTTCTGGACACATACAATCTCTTGTAATTTCAAAAGAAGTATTACACAGGGATTTATTTGAAGGTTTAATGTTCGCTAGACAAGCAAGATACCTTTCAGCACTGCCTAAACGTTGCACCAGAAAATTTCTCATTGAAGAAAAAGCAATGTTCATTTCTTGGCATTACGATAAGAAACCATTAACAATGACCGTAATAATGAAAGTTGGTCTTTGTCATTTCATGAGAAACCGCACAGATAAACACTAGTATGGATGGACTATGATACAACTGGTTAATGTTGTAAGATCACCATGGCACAACCGGGTAAATACTGGTACTGTAGAATCACCAGAGTACATCCGAGAGTACTTGGACTGTCATTGTAGGACCAACATTGCACATCCCGAAAAACGGTGGTATTGCAGTAATCCAACATATTGTTTTTTAGCAAACTTCTGTCAATCAATAACCCATGCTCATTCTTCCATCATGGAATAGTTTTGAGTATTTTGCCACATCGTCTTCTGCTGCTTTGCCTAATTTTCATTACAGAAATGACGACGTGCAACCCAATGCTGGTAGGTACAGCTATTGAAGCTGACATCACCATCACAGTGATGAGTGTGTTTGGTCTAGATTCAATATGGATATGGTCATGATTTGGGTTTACATGATAAACAACATTTACGTCCATAGAAATGATGGTTACATATATCATGTTTTGGTACTAGATGGCACCACTGGAACTGGTCTATACACAATGGATCTGAAATAAACAAGCACAATAAGTATTAAGACTCTGTGTAGAGACATAAATGAAAACGAAATGAAAACTGCACACTTTGCTAAATTCAATGATGACCATCATCACTCATTCTTTTCTTCTTTCTGTCATCCTGCCATCATTTCCTACATTTTCTATTTGTTATAAAGTACCAATTTTTATCTTTTAACAGAAGCATGATTTGCAGTGGTGGTGCAGTATTGTTTTACAAAATATTGAATCATACCTCCTGAGGAGTATAAGGAGTGATGGACAATAGGAATAAATGAGAGGTAATCCCTGATCAGAGCTCAATATGATATTTTACAGATGACTTTTCTTACCAGGTGTTGGACAGGTTTTGGTCTGACATCTGCGTCTGGACAATGGTTTGGTGCTGGCTGGACATCCTGATGCCAGGCCTTGAGTCTTTCTATCCATACAGTGGACCAGGCGTGTCTGGATCCCGGCGCCACATGTCATTGAGCACTGTGACCATGGTGATGAGAACCAAAATGGAGGAGGTTCCACCACTGGACACGCTGGGAGCTGGCATTCTTCCTCTAGTGGAATGTTTGGTTGAACGAGATCACGACATTTTGCAATGCTATCCATCTTCCAGCCTCTGCCATTTTTCTGTTTCCCACACTTTAGCTTCCTTATGCGAACCCCAGTATCACAGGTTGATGTACACTGCAAGAGGAACCAATTGAATCTTGAGTTTACATATGCATGTTATTTTATATTTTTGTTATGAACTATAAATGCAGCCAAGCTGACTCCAATCTCATTGATACATGTTCTCTGGCTGAAATGACTTGTGGTTCTTATTGCAACCTAACCTCTCATTTAATCTTATGAATATAAACGATCAACAAAGGCTACAAAATTTGAGCTCATATTATTTCCATCTTTTCCAAAATAACCTCCTACCATCTCTATTGCTCTTGATAATGCCCAAGTTTTGGCCTTGATTTTGTGTGTTTGCCCCAGTGAGAAAGGCTCTATGTTATATTCCCTGGCCGAGATGTACCACAGCCTATAAAAGAGGACATTTCTACTCCTGCATGGCACGCAGTATAAAGAAAGTAGATGCTAACAGGTCACAACAACCAACCAACAAAATGAATATAAAGCTAGAATGAACCAAGCACTTCATTGAAAAATCTTATCTTTTTTTCTTTCTTTTTGCTTGTTCAGGAAATCTATTAACAAATGTAATGTTTTGCTGATATTATCTAATTAATTAAGTTATATTTTTCGTAAGAGCCGTACCTCTGCCCAGGACGATACCACCCATTGGTAGGTGATAACAGGTGGACATTTGGCCACCTGACATTTCTTTGTGGTAGTCACAGCTAGTTGGTGTTGACACATAGTGTCTGGAAGATTTATTGGACCGCGACTGGTACGGCTGCGACATGTCACTTCTCGGGTTTTTGTACCAGGGCCACAGGTTGTTGAGCACTGCCAAAACATAATGGTCATAAATGTTAAACAAATTGGGTCATTGTATTAAATATACTCAATTTCAAAATTTTTTCATTTCAATATACTTTTTTAAAACCTTTATTATGTTCCTGAACTCAACATCCTTAAACATGTTAAACCATCTAGCCTTCTTTCATGCAAACTTTTATATAAATATTTTATATTTCAAAAGATATTTACACTTTACATTTGCATGATATAACATAAAAGAGCAATAACTCTTAAAGTTATCTGAATGACTATTTACCTCAGACCATTTTTTCATGTGCCAAGCAGGTGGGCACTCTTGTGTGTTACAGGCAATCTTTTTGGCTGGTCGGAGGTTTTTGTCACAGCGACGTTTACTGACTCTACGATCCTCTTTCTGGGAGGTTTTCTGTCGACAGAACACTCTGCGCTTTTGCTTCCCTCCCCCACAGGTTTTTGTACAGTCACCCCAGGGTTCAGTAAACCATCTGTATTTAAGTCAGAAATTGACAATTGTGATTCAGGTGTACACTATTTAACTTGAGAGAACTATATGTGCAGTTTTCTGTTTCCCATTAAGAATGTATAAAAAAGACTGATTTCTGACCTCACATAACTTCTTTGAATTTAAAATCTTTGTAATAAATCATTTTTTCTCTAAACTCTGACCTTCTTTATTTTGATATGAAAGTATTTTCTAAACGTTTCCATGACCATGACACTTTCTGTTGACGTCACCATGACACCCCTCATAACATACCTTGGAGTACATGGCATGACATTACATGAAGACACGCCTGTTTGTGGCCTTGACCTTGGATCACAGAGCCGAGGGTTGACTTCCTCCCCATCCTCACGAGAGCAGTGAGCAGTAGAGGTTTGGACACCACCAGCACACTGTTCACTACAATGGGTTAGTTTTACGCTCCATGTATGGTTATGGGGGACTGCAAATACTGTCGGTAAAACTTTAGGCATAGCATACTGGTACGATATTCCTGGATTCACACCCTGAGACAGTAACTGTAATAACAAAGTTTTTCACAACACATTTAGTCAATGTTCCATTTTCTTTTTCCCAATATTGAGAACGTTTACTTAATATTTTCACCATAAAGCATTCAGCATTAAAATAATATACAATTTTTTTCACAAAACATACTGATATTCTATAGGGAAAACTTGCAAATTTTATGATAATGAATTGTTGCCAGATGCTCTCTCAGCGGTAATGCACAGTTTGGTTAGAAATTTTAACTTTTTTTCTGTAGTTTGTCCAACTTTAAATTCCTAGTGATAAAGAGAAATAAGAAGAAAACAAGTTACCTCTAGGACAATATCTTCTGTTAAAGGACCATCTGACTCGAGTCTCTCTGGCTCCCTATAGCTTCGTTTGTATATAAACCTGGCCCCTCCAACAGTGTAAGATCCCTCTGTGCTCAAATGCCAATCCCCATTGAGGTAGTATTTACCAAAAATATTGCGAAGTGCGAGGTAGTTTGTAGAGAGAGACGTTTCACGTAGGACAATGCTACGAGCACCTTTTGGTATAACAACGATAGGAAAATAACCTGTAAAAACAAAAAACAAAAGAGTAAATGATATTTTTTAAATTTCTTATTAATTTTCAGAAATATTTAAAGAAAAATAAATAAATTAAAAACAAAAATTAAATTTCATCCAGTTCAGACAGAAAAAACCCCAATTCACTTACGATTTCTTTCTGGCTGGCTTTCATAGATGCCTTCAAACACATTACATGTAGAGTTATCTCCCATGCACACTCCACAGATGTCTTTCTTTGCCGGGGATCCAACCACAAGATCACATCCAACAGTCTACAATATCAGATGTACCATGTCTTAAAGTCAAATAATGTAATATTCATGTATACAGTTTACCAAACACTGCTTGAGATTCAAATTCTTTTTATATTTAATCATATCATGTCCTACAAAAGATGTTAAAATCAATTTTTTTTTTTTTGAATTATCAATGTGAATACAATAACTTTGTATTAGAGCATGGATCTTTTTCTTGTTATGGATATGTGTTAATAATCCATATCCCCTATGTACTTACACGACACTCTCCTTGGACACAGATATTATTAGAGTAGTCGTTACACCGCGTTCCATCCACCACCTGTTTGGCCAGGGCGTAGAAAAAGTTGTAACCATTGGCCTGACAGTACAGCTTACACTGGTCCTCAACTAAAACAAACATGTTACAGGTATTGGAATTTATTTACTGAGGAAATTAAATCTTTTCTTAAACAAGAGGCCCATGGGCCTTAACGGTCACCAATTATAATTATCATTGCAAAGGGCAATAACTCCATCAGTTAGGATGGAAAAAGAACTTTTTCATTCTTGTTTTATGTTTTGCTAATTTTCGTAAATATTTACACAACTTATCATGTTTACAACGAAGATCCAATAACAAGAGGCCCAGAGGGCCTGTATCGCTCACCTGGTTTTTTGTTAGTAATTATCACAAGACTCTGACAATTAGAAAAATAAGCAAAATTGACTCCCAAAGTTTAATTTTGAATCACAACCATACAATGATGCTATTGATACCATACAAATATGCTATCAAATACATAGGTTCAGAGACAAAGTAATTTATATGAAAGTAGTAGCCTAATTGACCTTTTTGACCTCGCATCTATTGCCGTCCAGGCCCCGGGGGTCAGCCCTATCATTTGTAAAATTTCAAATCCCAACCCTATAAGGATGCTACCATTGCATTATAAGTGCTCTTCCATTCTTAGTTGCAGAGAAGAAGTCGTTTATATGGAAATAGCTAAATTAACCCCTTTTGACCCCACCCTTCAGGCCCCCGGGGGGGCAGCCCCATCATTTGCAAAATTTTGAATCCAAACCCTATAAGGATGTAACCATTGCATTATGAGCGTAATCCCATGTTAAGTTGCAGAGAAAAAAGTCATTTATATGGAAATTTACCACTTTTGACCCCGCCCCTCAGGCCCCCGGGGGTCAGCCCTATCATTTGCACAATTTGGAATCCCCACCCTATAAGGATGCTACCATTGCATTATGGGTGCTATACCATGCTTAGTTGCAGAGAAGAAGTCATTTATATGGAAATAGCCAAATTGACCCCTTTAGACCCCGCCCCTCAGGCCCACGGGGGGTCAGCCCTATCAGCCCTATCATTTGCACAATTTTGAATCCCCACACTATAAGGATGCTACCATTGTATTATGGGTGCTATACCACGCTTAGTTGCAGAGAAGAAGTCATTTATATAAAAAAAGCCAAATTGACAATTGACCCTTTTGACCCCGCCCCTCAAGCCCCCGGGGTGGTCAGCCTTATCGTTTGCACAATTTTGAATCCCCACCCTATAAGGATGCTACCATTGCATTATGGGTGCTATACCATGCTTAGTTTCAGAGAAGAAGTCGTTTATATGGAAATAGCCAAATTGGCCCCTTTTGACCCCGCCCCTCAGGCCCCCGGGGGGTCAGCCCCATCATTTGTGCAATTTTTAATCCCCACCCTATAAGGATGCTACCATTGCATTACGGGTGCTATCCCATGCTTGGTTTCAGAGAAGAAGTCGTTTATATGGAAATAGCCAAATTGACCCCTTTTGGCCCCGCCCCTCAGGCCCTGGGGGATCAGCCCAATCATTTGTACAATTTTCAGTTAGTAGCCCATAAGGATGCTACCAGTCAAATTTTGTTGAAATCCGACCAGCGGTTATGGAGAAGAAGTCGATTGTTCACGAACGCCAGACGCCGGACGCTGCGGTATCCCATAAGCTCACCTCAGTCCTTCGGACCAGGTGAGCTAATAATCATTATTGCAAAGGGCAATAACTCCCTAAGTTACGATTGATTCAAGCTGATTTTCAAACTCTTTTGAGATCTTTCCAATGTTAGTCTACATACAAAGCTTCATTAAGCTAGGTTCATATTTACTTAAGTCATTGTGTTCACAAGGTTCAAAAATAATTATAAGTGCAAAAGGCAATAACTCCGTAACTTACAGTCAAATCAAGCTGATTTTCAAAATCTTCCAAGATCATTCAAATCTTAGTCTACATACAAAGTTTCATCGATCTCGGTATATTTTTACTCAAGTTATCATGTTCACAAGGAAATGTTAATGAACGATAGACGACGCACGACAACGGACAAAAGATGATTACAATAGGTCACCATGACCTATGGTCAGGTGACCTAAAAACAAGATTTGAAAATAAATTCACTTGTATTTTCATAATATTAGATAAACCCTACAGCAGAAATAGAGAATTTACAGTTCAGTTATCCTTAACAAAACGTCTCCATCTTTACCGAATAAAAGCAAAGCGTATTTGTCATTTCACTCACCATCAAAGATGCGTTTGTATGGTTTCCATTTATAATGCCATCCACGGAAGGCTTTGTCATCGAATCCCTCACACTGTACGCTACGGAAGTCTACACTGTTCTCTCCGCAATCCTGAAAAAGATACATTTATTATTGTTCAAATTGATTGATAAGTCTGTTTTTAATATATTGATCATTAGAAGTTTCCTTTTACTAAGTAGATTGTGTGTTACAAAAACAAAAACATAACATTTGGTGAAATATTGTTGGAAAGAAAAACTACATTTTACATTTCTTACACAGACAGGTATTCCATCAGTGCATATTAAAGAGTACTCTACCCTTTCGAGTAAGTATTGATTGTGACATCATCTTGTCAGAGAAAACAATGTAAATATGTAAAGACAGAATATAAGTGGTTACTGTAGTACCTGCCTGTAAATCTATACAGACAGGTATACAAATTGTTACTGTACCTACCTGTAAGTTACATAATTTACTCATGCTGTCATTCCCTCTACATGCTTCCCCACCATACTGTGGCCTGAAAATCAAAGTTTTCATTTAATATATCATATAATATTTGTATCCACAGCATATTAAATCACTTGAGTCCTTTCTTAATGTTGGCCTCCAGATGTTCAATAAGTCATGAATGCGAACACATTATCCATAGCTTCTAATGTTTTCAGATTTTTCATGAATTGTCTCCCTTTGTACATCATCCTAGCTTCTTAGTTCATACCAAATGGTTTGATATTGTAATTTTAATTTAGGCATGAAATCAAATGATAATTTAAGACAAGAATTATACATTGATGTTCTAGTATTCACATAGCTTTCAGAGGTCCTACAGTTGAGTTTTCATTAATTTGTCATTTTTTTTTTCATTTAAGAAACAAAGCTATTGTACTTACAAAGGATCATTGCACTGCCTCTTACGACTTTTTACCCCTCCACCACAAGTTCTGGAGCAAGCTGACCACTCAGACCAGGCTGACCACTGTCCATTCACAGGACGAGGACCTCTGACACCATAGGTCTCACATTGACCCTGTCTGCACCACTGAAACAGAAAAACGAACCTGATGACCTAGAGACAACAACACTTAATTTTGCAGTAAACCCCACCTAGTCAACATGTAAAATGGTCATTAATGGAAGTCTGTTAAAAACATCTTAATATTATTCATGAATGGAATGATTGTTTGGATTCACCAGTACTCACCTTACCAGCACCACATGAGGTGCCATCTGCAGCAGGAAGGAACTTTGTTTCACACATCATACCACCCTTGTAGCACCACAACTTCTGACAGATCTCTCTCTACAACCAACATGTTTATTTCACAAAATTTTTGAAAATCAAAAAAGTTCTTTATATACTGTAAAACAATTAAATTAGGCCCAGTGAAATTTTAGTACTACGACGATAAGTTACCTTTTGGCCCAGTTTGAATGTAATGATTGCTTAATTGATGTGTTTTCAAATCTTGAAATTTTAAGTTCTTCATATCTTTGCTACAAATCAATTATGGTTTCTTCATAGATACCTTTCCAAAATCAAAGATACATAGACTGGCATGCTTTCCAAACTGCCACTGACACTGGGTGTCTGCGTTGAATATTTCTCCAGGAAGTTTGTCTGGAAACTTCAATTCTGCTACAGCCTGAGGTTCATCTACCAAACAGCTCGACTGAATCGTACTGTAACAATAAAAAAAAATAATTTTTTTTTAAAGGTGTGTACTCATCAATTTCCAGAGATAAATGTCTCATAAGTTTGTTGGTTCAACCAAATTATAGGCAACAGTTTGGATCCTGTTTTGAGATTTTCTTTTGAGTATCAGTAGCTAGTTTAGCTACCAGAAATGACCACGAGGATTCAGAGAGGCTACATCATCCAGAACACAATTATATAACTAACAAAATACTTACTTGAAGAACCTATGAAGGTAGTTGCGACTACACTCTGACCATCGGAATATACCACTCTTGGAACTCAACGTTGGTGACATTATTGTCCCCGCATGAGGCTGACATTGATTATCTGTTCCGTCGTGTAGCATACCAAAACTGAAACATGAAAAAGTCTACGCTAGAAAAATGGTACATGTGTCCAGATTTGTACAACAGTTTACATAAGATCAAAAAATTTCATTAATGCTCTTGTCTCCTTGTAAAGATGGAATGTAATGAAATATGATGTTATAGAGATGGGATGTTACAGATATGGGTTATTCTGTGTAATACACACCTCCACCACCACCAGCCCAACCCTTTACGTTACTCCAGAAAAGTCAATTCGCGTGATTCTATTTCTTGCTGTTCTTTATGTCCTTTGCATGGTTTTGATAATTGTATTCTCCCTCCAAGGGAGCATTATTAAACCTCTACACTTACTTATGTCCAATTTCGTGAGCGATAGTGAAAGCTGTTGCTAGACCAGAATCCTCCGTCACACTACAACTTCTAAGTCTATTGCACATACCCTTGACTGGGGCAAACCCTGAAATAAAATCAGATTTGACATGTGTTTATTACTTCTATGTAACCATATAAATTGTATTTCAATAATGATGATTAAACACAAGTTATATTTTCAATACCCGGATTGATTCCATGATTCATGAGCTCCGAACCAAATACTCCTACATAATAAGAGTGCATCTTTTGCAGTAGAAGTTAAAAACCTTTTTTTTTTTTAAATGTATGATCTAATGTAGAAGTACAGTATCTTACCCAGTGTATTACACGGAGCATTACGTAAGGCGCAGATGTCGAGTCCTGTCAGGAGAATAGCGTGGTCATGTTGTCGGTGTCGTTTTCCACCAATCACAGCCTGCCATTGACAGAAGCTATTGAGAGTGTTGTCTGCATTGTGGCTTATGGTCAGCCCAGGCTGAAGAAAATAGAAAGAATTTGTCCATGTATATATATCAGTACTCTAAAATTAAAAGTTAAATTAAAAGTTTATAGATATCAGTACTCTAAAATTAAAAGTTAAATTAAAAAGTTAAGATTATGTAACCTTATGTATTAGTTTTAAAGAGTATTTCACTCATATCTGTTTACATGTAGCTATTTATACGCAGAGCATTAAAAAGTAAATTAAATTCACATTCAAAGCAATAAAGTAAGGGTTACTTCCCTTATTCCATCCATATAGTGTTAGGAAACCATGAAACATGTAATCAATAATAACTTGTCCTACCTCTGATCCGTCCAAGATGATGAGACCCACCAACACAATGTTGACCTTGTAACCAAGGCTGTCATCCAGAAACAACTGTGACACCTTCAAAACAAAAATAAAACAATGTTATTGGTTTTTACAGAATATGGTGACACAATCAATAAAATTCTAACATTACAACATTTAAAATGTCACATGTTCTATTTCCATTTTGGAAACAATAACATTTCACAGATTCATTTAAATTAACCTAAATTTCAAACCACATACCATATTGAACATGCTGAGGACGTAGGTAGTGACGTTCTGGCGGCCATGTTTTTTATACACATGTTGGTCCACAACTACAAGAGTTTCTACTGTTTTTGTGCGCGAGAACTCCTTCCGACGTCGATCAGAAGCCTCCTGCTGTCGTCTGCTTGTTGAAAATCTATCCTGTTGTCGTCTTGCATTTTCAGCTCTTGCCCTTTCCTGCTGGCGTCGAGCACGCAGCAACATTTCCTGTCGACGGCGCTCATTAGACAACCTTTCTTGTCGCCTTCGTTCCTGTATTAACCTCTGTCGACGTAGCCGTTCCTGTAACAGTCTTTCTTGACTGTGTCGGTCATGTGACCGAGCCTCCTGGTTATGGTGATCATGTGACGTCCTCTGTTGTAAATTGTGTGTACCAGATGATCTTTTTGTTCTTACAGGTTTTAATTTTTCATCATCTTAAATATAATAATTCAGTAAATGTAAATATTTTGATACTTAAACATCCATATAAAAATCTTACTTAAATAATTTTTCTTATCTACTAAATTTTGATTGCAGTATCTATATACATATGCTTTTTCTTATTTTCACCGACAATTCACTATATATATTAATGACAATATATGATAATACCCTAAATTTCAAGCGCTTAATTTAATATCTGTTTACAAAAACACAAAACTTCTCGATGAATCTAAATTTGGTTGAATAATTTTTCTTCTTTAAAAAGGCATTATTTTAAGTCTTTTCAGATCAGACTCATTTTTCATTTTTTTTATTGGGAACATGTATATAGTGATCATTACATCATTTGTTTTTAAGAGTAATGTCAATAAGTTTTGAGGAAACAACAAAGTAAAAGACATTTCTACCAATACTTAAATCACTCATTAAGGACTCATTAGGTGAGATAATAATAAATGGAATTGATGTATCATAGAAATACAAATATAGAATTTCACCCAAATGAAAGTGATATTTACAGTGTGTCAAAAATAAAAACAGAACCAACAACTTTGGGAACTTACATTTTTGAGCTTCATAATATTGAGGTTCATGTCCACTAACAGCTGACCGTTTATAAATAACATGGGGATGACCTTTAGGATGACCTTTGTGATGTTGATGACTTGAGGTAGATATGTTTGTTACATAGAAATGTTCAGCTACTGGCTCAATTACATAGTCTTCATCTGCTAACTGCAAAACGCCTGTCTGTAAAACATAAATTATTTCTGTTGAGAATAAAAAAAAACCCAATACATGTGAGATCTGCATGGAAATAAAAAAAGACAAATGTAGCATATCACAGTCACTAGCATAACTGAAGCAATAGTAAAGGGCAGTCCCTCAGGTTCTATTGTAATTAGGGTGGGGTTGGGGGGTGGGAGTCCGGTTTATTGTAGTTGGGATGGGGGTCAGGCTTCATTGTAGTTACGGAGGGGTGGGGGTATGGGGAGCCTTGTATTATCATAGTTGGAGGTGGGGGGGTTGGGGTGGGGGGGTAGGGGGGTGGGGTGGAGGCCGGTGATATTGTAGTTGGGTTTGGGGTAAGGTTTTATTGTAGTTGGGGTAAAGTGGGGTTATGGGGTGCCCGGTTTTATTGTAGTTAAGGGTGGGGAGATCATGTTCTACAATAGTTAGGATGGACTCTCAAGACAAGACTTACTGTAGTCAGACATTTAAGTTGGGGGATGGTCTCTTAAGACAAGTTGACTGTAATGATCTTTTAGAAAGGACTAACCTTTTGCTTATACAATAGGTAGTGAGAGAAGTCCTCTCTGGAGATTTCTTGAAGTACAATTTCTCAACAAAACTTTTTACTTTTGCAAGAGAAAGACCAGTCTTACAAATCAGTTTCTAATGTTGTGAGTAAGGATGTTTAGTCTCTATAGACCTGTTTATCATTGAATTGTTCCACTGTACAGACAGTGTATCAGATAACTACATCAGAGTGGGCTCAGGCCAAAAACAACTAGTATTAATAAAACTGATGGACACAATAAAACTATCTTTCACTGTGAACAGTAGGGGACACGTAATTAAATCCCAATCTCTTATCACCAGAACAAGAAAGATAGACTATCATAACTTTATCTTAACCCTTTACTCTCAATAAAACTGGTCTGATTATTTCTAAATCCTACTATCTCCACAATTACAGGCCAAAAACAGGTGAGATTGGCCTGAAATGAATTGTGACCTTACAGACTAGTATGATATTATCGGAGTTTAATCAGGGAGTTACTCCCCTTTGTGATGACAGCCATCAGATTTAGTGGTGGTCCAATCTATCCTCTGTTGGCGTTGTTAAGTCTATATCAGTAGGCATCTGTTTTATAAAGAATAAAAAACCTCTTGATAAAATTTACCTCCCTCTTATTCTAAAAGGCACCAAACCACTGGGTACGAGCTTGCAGTCTAAGGACGGAAATGATAGATAAAAATATTGTCCTAAGGACAGGTTTAAAGCAGAGTAACACAATGATATACTGATGCTGTATTTCATATAATATTTTTTACCTACCATACAATGCATACAGCAAGACCCAAAATGCTTGCTATAAACATTAAACTCAAGTCAGGATATGGAAAATATAGAATGATATTGAAGTAGAAAAAGATGCAAAAGTTAATCAAATATTGAATATAAATGTATTCAACAATAGCAAAATAAACATAACAGTTTATACATCCGATATATTAATTGATCATCTTGCATTTCACATGCCAAGCTTATCTAAGGGTAGAGGTTTCAGAGGGGCCTTATAAAAATGTGAAGTGTTTTAAACATTTAAAAATAAGAACAAACATACTTGAAGAGTTTAACAGCTTCTTAGTTTACAAGTTAGGGTATAAAATCTCTTTGAAGTAGTTTTAGTCCTTAAAGTTCTCCTTAATTGGAGTGACAAGAAGAGCTTAGGCAAACAAAAGGAGCTTTAGGTTAAGTGGGCACACACCACTAGTCAAGGGAGATAACTTTAACTTAAACCCATGATCTCATACCTATAATATTCCATTATCTGCCTTTGTCATGCATTTATCACACTCACAGTGCAGTTTTAATAGTCATCAAAGCATTATTCTGACAACTTTGATTTTCTCCTTCAATTTCTGATGATAAACTTAATGGTTTAAAAATTCATATTAGACTTACTCTTGTATTTGCATAAATAAAATGGTGTAGATTTTCATAAGAAAAGAAAATGAGGTCTTTGGTCATACAGATTTGAGTGATATATCAAACATGAAATACCGGTACTAATAAGACTGACGATTGGGTTATATCCTAAATATTTCTAATACATGTATTCTACAAAGACACCACAAAAATCAAAGCGGGTTGACCTACATTAATGGTGTTATTTCCATATTTTCTCTTTGATCAATATTCATCTATTTCAATTAGGGTAAATTTAATGATGTATTGGTCATTCATATTAATTAAATCTTTTGTGGCCAAAATTTGAAGTCGTTGAGTACAGAAAGACTCAACTTTACCCCCATCAAATCTCATTTCCATAGCAGCACTGACAGACATTTTGGACGAGAGAATTATTCATAATAAGTTTATATAGGTCAGCAGTTTCAATACTATATATCTTACTGAACAAAACACTATAAATCATTAAATGATGTGATAAATCACTTTCTGATTTTGTCTATAATTCTTATTCAAACTGTTACACAAAACGGGTGACATTTTTCTAACTTATCATTATTTTTTTTGCAGGTGTGTTCCATTTTTCTCCAATTCAAACATTTTTTGTAAAGAGACTTTCCAGAAGTGTATTACAGATTCCTCAATTTTCTTCCCTGATAGCCAAGTTAATGATGAAATGAATAACAAATTTCTCAAAGCAAATGTCATATCTATAACTCTGATAACGCCTATAAAGTCACAATCACATCATAATTCATTTTCTTTTCAAAAATTCAGAAGAAAAAAAAATTGACGAAAGAGTAAAATCAAACATTGTTTGATCAATTTCAATAGATAACAGCAAATTGAGGGCAGGTGTTCTTACAGGTAAACCATTGACAGGTTATTTTAGGACTTTTTATGATCAGATGAAAACTGCAAAATTGGGAAGTACAAAGTATGATGAAAGAGCTATAGTGATTAGGGGCAATATTAGTCATACCTGAACAATGCTGGAATGTACAGATCTCCCAACATGAAATACTATATGTGATGATTAATAATAATCTATCCAAGAATTTATCTATCGTTCGTTTTTTCTCCCCCCCCCCCCCCCCCCCCCAATAATTTTTTGTTCAAGCATTTTCCTATAACACAATCTGAGACTCAGAGTATTATTCTGCTATGTAAGAAACTGAGAGCAATAATTCAATATTTAATTGATAGAAAAATGATATCTATCGTACTTTGTGTATGGTTAAATTGGATTCCATTGTAATTAAGAAAACATTTTTTTATGCATGTTTTCCCCTATTAGACTGCAACTTAACAATAAATGAATAGATTTGTTACTAAAGACACACACATCATAATCTGATCAGCAGAAATCACCAATTAACTCACTCATACCAGAAGTAGTTGAAATGTAATTTTACCCTAATTGAATCTGATTGGTTTGGTACAAGCACAGCTATGCACATAATGTAGATTAATTATTGGTCTAGCCTCGGTGTCATCCACTGTCACTCCCCACCACACATTGGGTGGTAGAGATGTTTGATGGACCAGAAACAACCAATTAATTAATTAACCTCTCTAACTCAACTCTACTCCTCTGCTGTCATTAAATTGAAATAAAATACAAGAAGTAAATTCTGAATGAGAGTTGAATGCCTAAGATACCTGACATTTTTTTTTCCAGAAACCAGAGACAGATTCTTTAAAACATGTACTGTGTCTAAATTCCCATGATATTGAATTCTGCACTTTTTTCACTTCTATATATGATCGTGTTGATGTTAAATGGCCAACAGGTTTCACAGCTACAAGTATCATTAAAGCTGCATGATAAGTTATTCAACCAATTTAAAACACCAATGATATTTGATTATTAAAAACTTTTTAAATGCAAAAAATGAGATCAAAAACATTTATTACTAAATTTACCACCTCACCTTCATTGGAATCTGTAACATTAAAACACTTTGAAATCTTTATACATGTAACTTTTACTGTAAATAGTCCTAATGGTAAAGACGTCTAATTTTTAACAACCATAAAATTATCCTGCTTCAGATAAGTTTTTCTGCTTTTAAAGGCAACGGGTATAACCTGAATCTAAGACAACCATATCAATTTTTCATCAAACAGTTTTTGAAGTTATTTGGAATTTAAAGTTTTGCTTAAGTGCTAAAACAGGTGGAAATGTTGCACTTTTAAAGTACAATATATAAAATTATTTAAAAGAATTGACAGCTTAATCAAAATCAAAAAAATTTCGGTACTTATCTTTTACATTTTATCTTTTATCATTTGATAATTTTTTTTAAACTAAATCTTCAGAATTCTAAGTCTAAAAGTCTGAACTAAAGTAATAGCAACAATGATGAAATGGAAGATAAATCTTTTTGAATTAAATGTGTCAGTTTTACGTTGTATATACACATCACATAACCTATAAATATAACCAATAAAGTTGTAGTTTTTTACTGTGCAATTCGCAGACTTACAAGTCTGAAATATAATACCTTACACACAACAATTGAATGATGCAAAACTGAACTTTGTCACATAATCCATTTTTCAACCTATAACAAATCTATTTCGCACGGAATTAACAGACAACAATACTACACCCGATCTGTCCAGTACATAACAGGTCACCTGGGATATTGTCAACTGTAAACCGAATCTTTTTAGTTCATGTTTAATTTCTTTTAAAAAGTTTATTCAGAACAATATCAAGTCAATTCGTGTGTAACTTGTCAAGACAACTCAAATGTCCTTTTAGTTTCAAAACAAAAATCTGTGACCTACCGCATATCCTGGTTAGGATTATCATGACATTTGATGGACAGGTATAGGTTTCAATTTCATCATCATCCCTTAAACTTAAAATGTGTTTTTTTCCTGAACCAATGATTTCAGGAGTAATTGAACTGTTATGGCAAACTATTAAATGATACAATCTTGTAAAATATGTTTTTAAACATCTATAGGGCCCTAGTTTTTCAGATCATATACTTACTGATGGTGAAATTTATCATGATTTATATAAACCAAATACTAAAAATTAATGTTTGTAAATCTCTAAGATTTCTAGAAGTTGTGGTTTACTTCAAGAGGCCAATTTATGCCCTGTTTAATCTCTGTTAGACTATTGTTAATGGGTAGGTTGCTGATCTGAGCCATTCTAGAACTTCTGTAGTTCTTCTACTTTTCCTTTCTTTTCAAATACTTTTTTACCTGTTTGTCAGATAAATGAAGCATTTTTTTTCAAATACTTTAATTATATCAACTATGCATGCCTACAACAACGTTTGGTTGGTTTTATTAGTTTAATGTCCTATTGACAGCCAGGGTCATGTAAGGACGTATCAAGTTTGTTGGTGGAGGAAAGCCGGAGTACCCGGAGGAAAACCACCAACCAGCGGAAAGTACCTGGCAACTGCCCCACTTGGAATTCGAACCCCCATCCCACAGGTGGAGGGCTTGTGGTAATTATGTCAGGACATCTTAACCACTCGGCCACCACAGCCCCTTACTACAATAATGTAAACAAAAGTATACTCAGATAAAAATTATGTTTTTAATGTTATCAAACTTTCACTTCCGGGCTGATTTTACTGTAGCATTACAACAGGCCTGCCAGTCATTATAGACGTATTGTATCAAATATGATAGCTTAATTTTCCCTTGATTAGCTGGCCTGTCAGTGTAATCAAATTAAATGCCTGGAAATTTTCTATGTTAAAGTGTCTACTATATAAATTCAGTAGTATCTTATTACTTTCATGTGTAAAATAGGAGTCTTTATCAGAAGCAGTGAGGTTTTCAATAAAAACATCATATTCTCATTAAAAACACCCATTCTTTGAGTACATCCCCACCGTCAAAATCAAAATCTATTTTATCTATTTACCTTTACATACTGCATACTTCAAATACTTTAAATTTCAAGGATGTTTCAGATACACAAATTACATAAATAATAGCATAGATTACAAGATTATAAAACAAAAAATAAGCCACCAATGTCAAATAATTTTTTTTATTAACTTTTAGAATAACCCAGATGTCATTAACATTCAAAATGTCAAAAGGCCCATACCCCTATAGAAAGGGCAACAACTCCAGTAATCTTAGCAAATTTTCCATAAAAGAGTGAACACATCATACAAGGGTTAATTCAATCATAATGACCAATCTAATAGAAAAGAGTAAAAACATCAAAGAAAAAAAAAAAAAAAAAAAGGGGGCCGCGGTGGCCGAGTGGTTAAGATGTTCCGACATATTACCACAAGCCCTCCACCTCTGGGAAGCGGGTTCGAATCCCATGTGGGGCAGTTGCCAGGTACTGACCGTTGGCCGATGGTTTTTCTCCGGGTACTCCGGCTTTCCTCCACCAACAAACCTGGCACGTCCTTACATGACCCTGGCTGTTAATAGGACGTAAAAATAAACAAACCAAACCAAATCAAAGAAAAGGGGAATAACTCCATCAAAATCATCAATAGGGGACATTGCGAAATGCATCAGCAGCATTTTCTGCACCATTTTTGACTATCGGATTGACACACTGATCTGTAACTAGACATCATTTAGTTACTTGCTGTAAGTGTGTACCTTTTACTGGGTCAGCACATGTACTACAGTTAAACATCAGTTTAATTCAAATAAATACAGTACCTGACATATTGGGCTGTTTTGCTAAGAAGATGAAAAGGTGAGATTGGGTAATTATGCTGCAGTGAACACAGAATATAATTTCACGGATGCATGTACCAAGCCCAACCTCAAAACCATGACTTAAAAAATTCAACGTCATCGCCAGGAAATGCAGAAACATGAGATTCACATGTACTAAAGACCTTTCTTGGGTGGTATATATATGTAACAGGAAAAGGCAGTTCATTGATAATCATTCTCTTAAAAAAGTTGACTTCCCTTTCAAAAAACTTTTTTTTGGATACATCCTCTCAATGCAATAAATAACTGTAATTTTTTCCCAACCATTAAACAATATCTATATATATATATATATATATATATATATATAAAAAATGCTAACTTTACATATTTTCAAAGAGAAGTTCAGAAATTGAAAAGTATAATTTTTATAAATAATATCAGTTTCTGAGCTTCTTGATAAAATTGATAATCATAATTAATTAAACTTTGATTAATTCATGTTCATTAATGTTTTAATGATGCAAGCAACCAAAATAAAGTATATTGAAGATATAAGAATTTTAAAACTTGATCACCATCAACTTTAATCCACAGGTCACCAGTGTTAATTTAGTTTTTGATTTCTGTCATTTGACAGATTAGAGCATTTGAAGTAAACTTTGAACCGAGAAAACACTACAATAACATTTATCAGAATTCTTGTCATGCACTGACAAAATGTAGATAGTCTGCATTTCAATTTTTCTTCTTTGAAAGTAAGAAAACATGACATTTTATCACACTGACATGCCAGGGCATTAAGGTGAAATATGTGTCATATGTGAAGTAATATGCATTCCATCTGTCAGTTAAACCTTACTGTAATTTTTTATTTAAACACTTTCATCTTCTAAATTCCTCACTTCTACGATTCCACTGAGTCTTAGTGTCATAAGAATGTGTGTGGGATATGATTTAAAGGTCATGACCTTTGTGAAAATTGTGTGGGGTGCTTATTTGAAGATCACAACCCCAATGCTATCCAGGGTGCACTGCACAGCAGAACTACATGCATTCATATTTTGCAAGTCAGATGGATTATTTCTCCTACACATAGGTAAATTGAAGGGCTTTCAGGAACATGATGGACTGAAAATTATAAGCCTCCAGCATATATATGATGACAATAAATACTGCATTTGATAAACTACACCCTCCCACATTTTCTCTTATTTAAGCCTAGACAAGTCCATACTTTGACATACCATACAATCATTATGATGACTAAAACAAATGGTTGTGTAACATGACTATCACGCATCCTGCTTTATCAACCTCCACAGATGTACAATCTAGACCACAATTATGGTTTGTTTGGATTAATGTCATATAAGGACAGCCCAGGTTTAGCAGGTGGAGGAAAGCCGGAGTACCCAGACAAAAAACACCTTTAACCTGCTGCACTATTACCTAGCAACTGCCTTACATGGGTCTCGAAATGGCAACCCAAGAAGTGGTAACATATCGAGACAATCTGAACCACTCGACCACTGTAGCCCTTAGATCATCATTAACCAAAAATACACACTTTTGTTATCTCATATGTGATGTGATTATTGGTTCAAATATATAGCATAGAAGCAATGGTTTGGGGAAGGGGCGAGGTTAAGAGGATGGGGTGTTAACATATAGGCTCAATGAGATTTCCATTAGAGAAGGAGGGGGTTAAAATAGGGAATTTAAGTACAGTTTAAAGTGGATGGGATGAGGGTTAACTGTCATAGGAATAAGAAATCAATTACAAGTCTACATACATTTGAATTACTGTATCAAAATGGCACATAATATCTTTAAAGTTCTTCAGCCATTGCTGGAAAAAAACATTTCAGAGGGATTTTGATCCCAGTCAAGTTTGTTCCACCAGAGGTTACTAAGGTAATCCTTGGAGTATGATTTACTACAGAGAGATATATGGTTTGGTATAGCTCATTTATAATGTATTTATCCTAATCTTATAATGTGACAAAATAAATATGTTCAAAAGGTTATCACAGAATTGCTGCTTTGAAAGTAGATCAAATTAATCTCTGTCCTTATGTATTAACACTATCTGATTAAACTCATCATTTTGAATACAGAATTTCTTCCATGTTATCAAAATGTTATCATTTCATCCGTTAATCATATTTTCAGTGTATTGGTTGTGGTTGGATATGATTAAAAGGAAGGACGCTGCGAGATTTATAAATGCATTGGTATAAGAGATACATTTTCATACCTTTGGTATCATCACATTAACGTTAAGAAAGGCAATAAAAAGTTAAAATGTTAAAATGTATAAGTTTGCACTATTAACCATCTAATATAACTTAGATGAACCAACACATGATACAGTTAAGTGAATGAAATATTATTATAGGAAACTTTCAAAGTGAGATCTATGATAAATATTATATCCTTTTTTGTGGTAAATTCCTCAACAGATCTCGGTGAACTGTGGAAAGTTATTTCCTGTACACACTTCCGAGTTTATTGTCCAAAGCATTTTATGGCATTCTTAGGTAAAATAGATTTATGACATGCTCTACTGACTTCCATAAAGAACTCTAGTTAAGTTATTCAGGTAATTAGCATTTGATCGACTTGAAAGAAACTCATTTTATGCCGATATATCATTTCTTCATACTTTTTAATAAGAAAACCTTTTTGAAGGGATGGAGTCAGAATCGACTAAAATGTCATATAACACTTGTTATATTTTTTATCTGCATATGACTGGAAATGGACTTATTTTGTTGTGCTCTTTGAGGGCATTAGTTTTAGTGCATCACTGATAATTATAAACAAAGGTTCAGGTAATGAAAAAAACTGGCAAATTTGTGGATAGCATGCTTGTTGGATATACAAGGTAAAATATTGAAAATGGAATGCAACATCAAACAAATAACAAATTGTTTGTTAACAACATTAAAGAACTATTGACTTGGATGAATTTTGGGTGAAGGTCAAGTCACCCTGTCCCCAGATTATATGCTCATAATACAATATGCAATATGCAATATGTTTCATTGCAACATTTTGCAATAAAAATGTTTACTAAAAATTTGCTCCAAAACATTTACCAAAATTATGTTATATTCATACGTTTCTCTATTGAAAGGACATCAATGCAATATTTGATGATCTCTACAAAAACAATATGTTTGACTCACCACCCCACGACACAGTGCCACAGCTGTCTTAGAAGAATGCGAGATAATGTCACCTCTGTACATACAATCATCATTGTATGATGAACTCTCCGTTTCCATGGAGTTGGTAATATTGCTTCCATGTCGAAGATAGACTTTGAACCCAGGCGCCAATAGATGAGAGTTTTGGGAAAGTTTGAGATGATAGGTTTCATTAGGTGTTGTAATGTTTAAATAGAAATGATTGTCTAGGTCAATACTGCGTTGATGTCGCTCCGTTAGACGAGAGCGATGAGATTCACTAGTCCAATGGGAGATGAAATGACCTTGATTATTAACGACAGCGATGTGAGCAAGTTGGTAATCTGAAAGAAACAACAAGAAAGATAAAAAAATAGTCAAATATGAGGACTTTTGGATGGGCAAACTTTCATAAGACATTTTATTATTACTTTTTCAAGTCTTTTGCATTTACTAGTTGTGTTTGTTAAATATACTTCATCTGACAACATGAGTATGAATAAGTCTAAAACATACCTGAGCTGATGTTGACAAGCTTAGATAAAATTTAAAAATCAAACTTGACAAAGTTAAATGTGAAGCATTTATAGCCACTACAAAAAGATTTTTCAAAAAAGAAATAAAAAGAAATGATTGACCTTTCTTAATTTTTTTGCTTAATTATTCATGACTAAGAAATTTCAATGAGAAAACACTTGTAAAGTTAGTTTTGTAGTCAGATAATTAATATCCCCAAGACCATCAAAGTTAACGTGACACATTAACCATTAGTTATGACAAGTTACACACCACAACAACCAACATCTCGTTACTAATGTTACATAATTTGATAATCAGCGTTTTTTCTTTTTTTTCCTCTTTTTAACAGGACATTCCTTTTAATGTGAGATGTCCTACAGTCATACCTTATTGGTAACTGTATACATATAGAATGTGTAAAGGTGTTTCTCCCTTACACTTGGTACATATGTCCTTCTCTACATCATACAACACATGTACATAATGTGTCTTAATATGCTCCACTATAAGACACTAGAGAACAGGTGTCTTTCATTAGAGTAATCATCAGTAGCAGTTTAGTGTCTACCTTGAACCACTATGAGACACTAAATAACATGTGTTGTATGATATAAAACGCTACAATAAACCTGTCTAAGAGACCACCTCTATTTAATGACCATCGGCATTATAAGACCACTTTCTTTAAGTACTAGATGGCCAGTTGCAACACAAGTTGACCTGTGTATGAGGACCATGTGACTATAGAACAGCTGTCTTTCTTGTTCTGCAATTTGACACACTAGATAAAAAGTACTATAATAATACTAATTAATTAGTCACTAGGGAAAACAGTATCACGGAATAAGACTGTATGCCACTTCATACAAGTGTCTGTAATCTGGTCTGTATTTCCTGTTCTCTATAAGCAATAGACACAAAAGAAGTTACCATAGAGTTCTGACACTCTGCCATCAAATAAAGGACTTGCATCATGAATCTACTCTTATATTTTTGCTTGTAACAGTTTTCACCACATGCAGATTATATGTTTATTATTGATATTCAGGATTGAAACCCTACACAGGATTAGCTCTGAAAGCCTGTACTTATACCAATTAAGACTGCTTGTCACGGACATTGATAGCTCTATCTGGCACACCAGTGAATAGATACACAAAACTCCAACCTACTTCATATCAAATTCACCTGATGCACAGAATTTAAAAATTTTTTAAATGTTTTTTAGCATGTTAATATAATGATATGGAAAACATGTATCTAAATAGTAGGAAAAAGAAAAGAATATGAATTTTAAAATAAAGACAAAATTTAGTTGCCATGGGAATTGGGCATATAGCAAACATACTATCAGTAGTAGACACATCAGGGACTATGTTAAAAAATTACTGAAGTTTAGTAGGTGCAATTTGTAGTGATGTTGATGTTCATAAGATGTGTTGATGGACTGTCAGATACACAGGACCAGTGGAGTCTTCAAACCTCAAACTGATAAGTATTGTTAGCTTTGTAATACAAGTTTGTTTTCTGTAGCTTACCAATAAACAAATTCATAAATGTAATAATTTTTGTGAATTTTCTTTTAAGATATCATTCTTTCAAATACTTTCAGTATTCGTGATTTATTATTCATTATTGTGAGATTTTGCTTGACATTTGAAATATATATTAAACCTTAGTTATGATGTCCATGCATTTTTGACATTAGGCTCCAGGTACTGCAGACTTGGTTTGGGTTTTAGAGGTTTGGTAATTTTAAACCCTGTATCTAGGTGGAAACCTAAATGTCATGTGGATACTACATAGCCATGTTTACTTTGAATATGAAATGTTACATTTTTGTGGTCAAACACCCTACAGAAATCATCTGAGAGGGATACCAACACAAAAACCCTCAACACTTACTAATACAGGCTGGCAGCTGATGTTAACAGCTTAACAAGTTTTCATATATTTTAGCATTTTTTTGCATACAGATGAATCATAGCTGACTAAGAGATTGTTGAAAGTATTAAAACAACAAATTAATTTGAATTTGGTCCTCCCGTTGTGATAAAAATATGCAATTTGAATATACTATTTGGTCACCCGATTGATACAGATTACAAGATGTTTGAAGTTCTTGCTTACAGTAAAAAATAAGCTGATTTTTTTGTGTGCTTAACTATGAGAAAATTATGAAGAATCTGTTATTTTTAAATAATTTTCCTGACACAAATTTGGATTTTGAAATTTTAACAAAAAACAGCATATCAAAATTTCAAAATAAAAACAAGAAGTAGATAAAAACAATCATTCACAATGCTGTTAAAGAATTGGATTGTAGCACAAGAGAATCTTAGATTATCAGTTGTCTCCCCTTTTGGTAAGATGTATTGGTATTGCTGGTATAAGACACATACCAGTGTGATTCAAAATTAATGCAAAACAAGTCATATGTTTATCATATGGAAGTCTTCAGTAAGCCTTGTTATATCCAACAGTAACTATATTATAATTAGCATTTAAAGAACAAGCTAGGTCGACCAGGTTAACTGGGAAATAATTATTTACAATAATTAATATTTTGTGTGTTAATTAATTCTAAAACAGGTTTGTCTCATTATCATATAAATAATTATCCACTATAATTAATTTAGATTACCACACAGGAGACTAAATCTGGCACATCATAGTTTCTTTGTTTTACATAATCTACATAACAATGATACACATAGAGGTGAAAACTGCCTAACAAACTATCAATATTCATAGTGAAATCATGATCCAACATCAATGAGATTTTACAGCATAAATCTAGGATATCAGACCTAATTGTACCCATCATAATATATAGAAGAACTACCCTAAATCTCACCGTGTCGAGATTTTACGGCTATTTTGAATCAACATTCATGAAGTCAAAATATGTACCTTTGTATGATTAATTTAACGTCCTATTAACAGTCAGAGTGGTTTAAGGATGTGCCAGGATTAGATTGTGGATGAAAGCCAGAGTACCCAGAGAAAATCCACCAACCAACAGTCGGTATCTAGCAACTGCTCCATATTGGACTTGAACTTAATTGTGACCCAGAGGTGTGGTAATATGTCGGGATATCGTAACCATATATCCCTTATATATTAATTATAGCACTCATCAACAATAATGAAACATTTGTATAGACACGAACACTGACCATATTTATTCTATACATTTAAAACTTTAGTGCACAATCATCTTTCACAAATACAAAATTATCTCCCCTTACATTAAAACTTTGAATCCTAATCAGAAAAGCTGAAGTATCTGTAACTTTAATGTGTTAAGGAATGGACAGATTACAATTTGGTTACACAATTTGTATACTGCTTGTTAACATTTTGATATAAAATACATCTTGATCTGCAGATCATATTATCAGCACAATGTTATATCAAGCTATACTGAAACTAGAGTGTGATTCCTGTTCTGATACCAATGTAAACTTACACATATTTGTAATAAAGGCTCATAGAGATTAAACATTTCCTTTACACCATTTTAAACCTCTACAATCAAATAAAACTAGAATATAACTAACATTCCATGAAAAGTGCATTTCTACAACTGCCCCACCACAAAGGAAACAGGCTTAATTTGATCTTTATTAGTAGGAGCATCTGTAAAGTGTCGGCACTGACCTTTCTGATCCGAGGTGTAACCCTCAAAACCACAACATATGGAAGATAATTCTTTAATGCGGAAGTCCATGTTCTAAACACTTTTGGTACATAATTCAGACCAGAAACTTGATGAACTAGTGTTAATCAACGATACAATCCAGATCACTCAATAAATTCTTCTGTTTGTTAAATCTATCTAAATCTGGCCATTCGTCTATGTTAATCAGTTATTGATTCCATAGCCTGATTTTACTCATTGTTTCTAAAAATAGAAAGAAGATAAGCTATCGCTTCTAGTGCCTCCTCTTGCATTATTTATTTGAGGGTAATATTATTTTGACCAATTCAAAATAAAATTTATACAAGATACAGAATTATATATCAATGACTAAAATAAGGATGGACTGAGGAAGCTGCCCTGAAGAACGCATTGTGATATCACCAGCACAATATTTCTCAGTCGTTCGAAAATCCACAGTAACAGGGGTCGACATTAACGCTTGTCCGCTTGCCCGGTACCAGACGAAACTCCCGGCGGACAAGTGAATACATTAAAACACTTGTCCGATGGGACAAGTAACAGTTTCTGTCTCTGTGTTATTATTTACAGCGTATTTCTATTGTCAACATTCTGGCTGTCTAACATTCTGACGTAAGAAAACCAAGCAATACTCACGATAAAAAGTAAATTTATATTATATCAACCAAAGGCATAGCATTACCTAGAAGATATTTTTTAAAAGATATTTGAGTTCCTTTTCAAACAATATATGACTTCACAAATTCTGAGGATTTGCAGCAAAATTTCAACAATTTTGTGGTACTCATTTCATTTCAGAAGTGTTTTTAAATAAATAGTTTATTCACATGGATAGTCTGTTTCCTACTGAACATTTTGGTATATAGAATATATGTTATATTTAAGTTTTTTAACTTGTAATTCTAACTAGAAAAACACACTCTAAAAAGGGACCTTCTACCTTAAATTTACACACCATATCATTACATATCCACCACTAAATTCAATGGTAGGAACATTTCATTTGCTATCTCTACAAAAACAATTTCTCCACTATCCTAGAATTATAGGTATAGTTAACAATCCATGAAAGGGACATTTCAGTAATATATACAAATGTTTGTACATCCTCAGATATAGATATAAATCTATTTCCCCTTATCTATGTTATGTGCGACAGCTGGAATAATGCAATATAAACAAAATCTGTGAAATAAAAATCAAATCAAATCAACAAGAAATTACTCTGAATTTTATTTTATTTTAGTGTAAAATTTTTATAGCTTGAACTGGCACCTCCACTTATTACAACAAGTGAGCAAGGATCTGCAGATGAAAGATAAAATTTTACAAAAATTTCTGTTGGAACTGATCTTAAAGTAAATGAGTAGGGTACTAAAACGAAACTAATGGGCTGATGACATCTCTCATTATCTCAAGTGCTCTCACTAATCAGAATCCATCGCCACTGCCAAGTACAAAAATTACTATGTGTTAATAAATAGCATTCAAGTCTGATATATATACCTCCTCTATGTTCTGTGGCCAACAAATTTGTCAGTTCTTCATAACGGCATCAAAATCCTAAGTTATATGTCTGATAAGATTTCAGTTTTGTTGATGGCAGACAGTTATACATGTACACATGTAAAAAAATTTTTTTTCTTTTTTTTTAAAGTTTTGATACGGTTGTTAAAGAGTTAAGAGTAATATTTGGAATGTTTTCTTTTGGAATATAAATATGTAATACAGGTAAATCAATTTTGTAGATACACAGTGAGCATTTTAATGAACAGACTCGATACAAAAATAAATTTCTGTCGTATATAGCAAGATGAAATATTTTAAAATTGAAAAGTAACTCTTTCACTTGTTTGATAGAAAGGTTACTTAGTAAATCATTCATCAGTAAAATGCTTTTTACAAGACAGGAAATCATCAAGTGACCATTTTCATGGTAGTAGATCAATCATGTAGAGGAATTATAGTTGTAGAGTTACAGGCCTGGAACAACAGACTGGTGCTAGCCCTAACATTAATACTAAGTAAGTAGAAGTTGTACTTACCACCGTGACCGACCTGGCCAAACACGACCCCCCAGTAGACTCCAAAAACAGCTCATAATGACAGGAAAACTCTGTCCACACAACAACCATACCTATTAATTGTTGTTTCTTCAATGACTATTCAGCTTACCTACAGATGGTAAGAATTTCATAAATTTGCTTCAAATTTTAATTTAGAATTCTTTTTATGATAAAGATTGATCCAGTTAGCCATCTGGTTTTACTCAATACTATATAATATCAAAGGTATTTAATTTTTGAAGAATTCAAAAGAAAATTAACTCTTCAAAAAATCTGGTTTATATTTTTTCAAGCTGACAATGCTGAAGCACATTGATCCAAGATAAAGTCATCACGCAACACCAAACAGTGAACTGTAACCACAGTTCACAACACGAGTAATTTTATTGTCATGATTTTTTTTTCTTTCCTAAATTGACATACAATTTATGTGAAAGATTTTTTCTAAGAGTGTAAGTGTCGTTTCAATGCCATTGATACTTGATTTAACCTTGTGTCACTAAAAACCGTGATGAGAACCTTCAGAGCAGAAAATCGCCCAATTACAGACACACGATAACATCTTTGATTAAGATGACTGATAAGATATTTTTGAAATGTTTCTGCTTTCAAGGTTTTCCTGAGTTTTTTCAATAGGGATAACAGCAGATTTTAACCATCAATATACTGGTAGACTTAGATTCTTAAGGCGATGTTGTACATTATCTCCAATGCAAAAAGAGTTCCAAAATAAGAAGTCTTCAAAAGTCTGGTAACATCTCTATCTTTTTCTATTTTTACAACATATACCGCTAAATTGGTAATAAAGAATTAAAGTTTATTTCTGAGTGTCTTATTGAAGGATAAAGAACATGCAGTGATCATAGCAACATTTGGAACAGTAAAAATGTCAGTTTGCATATTATTTTCGAATTATTTGATTGTAAACATATCATAATAAACATTGATTTGCCTTCAATGTGTTTAAGCACAAAGCAGCAAGGGAAAAATCTTAATCAGTGGTGGTAAAATATACCTAAAAACTATCCTGTGTGGGCCTTTTTCAAGGGATTGGAGGACCGTGATTGAGGAGTATGACCTAGCTGAATTGGACACTGTGACCCTGGAATAGAGGGCTATTGGCCATGGTATTAAGAGTGAGTTGTGGGTTGTTTAGTTTCATGTCCTATCAACAGCCAGGATCAGGTTTGATGGTGGTGAAAAGCCAGAATACCAGAAGAACAAGAGGCCCAAGGGCCTTAAAGTTGTATGGTCTATCACTTTCGCTCTTTTTGTCATAGTGAAAACTGTTTAAGTGTTACACACATTTATCCCCATCTGTCCGAGGTTAACACTTTCTACTTTTACCATTTTTTATAAAGTTGCAGCACTTGAAGTATTTTTAATTATAGAAGTAAAAAATCTTTTTAACGTGTACACGTCAAAAATATGCTCGAAAGATGCCGAATCATTCCGAACTCTTCCCAACATCGTCGCGACAATCTCGAAGTAACACGAGAGTTGTTGAACCAAATGTCAACAATTTTTTTCATAAACAAAACATGCGGTCGACCTCAGCAGACCGGATCTACAAAGAAAATAATGCATGCACATTACAATATTTGATACACACTATATTGAATTACGGCAATGTGTGAATTAGATGTTTCAAATACTCACTCTGTGGACATATAACAGCACAATTTGCTCATATTAGCCAGAAGAAAAACGTAAACAAACACATGTGCGCTTACGCTAGTTACCTGGATCACCACGTGCAGGATGTGTGGACATAAGTCACGTGGTACGATTCGGATGCCGACAAAAGCCGAAGGTACTGAACATGGCGGTGTTTGAAGGCGCTGTATTCAAAACCAGGAATATATGATCCCTAGATTTCGGCGCTCTTATAGGCCGACATATTCTTTTTGGGAGCTTAATCAATAAGTTACATGTGCATGTTCAAATATCAAATGTTTAAGCAATATATTGTTACAGTGGAAATTACCAGAAATACAACTTTAACGGTCATTTGACTACCTTGGCAATAGCTGTATAGGAAATTGATTAGATATGGTGTCATTGTTAAAAAATAAAAACACTTGGTCATGACCATGTAAGGATCATTTAATGCAAGTTTCAGTCAAACTGCGTGGGTAGAACTTCAAGAAGTTCAAAATGTGTTTTCAAGATGGCGGCTTTGGTGGCCATCTTGGTTTTCGGGTCAACCCGACAAATAGCAACACTTTGTTGGGACAATGTCAGTATCCTTAAAGTTATACAGACAAGTTCCAGCAAAATCGCACTGGTAGAACTTGAGAATAAGTTCAAACTATATTTTCAAGATGGCAGGAGTGTTGTCCATCGTGGATTTCAGATCAACATAAGATATAAAAACCACTTGGTCACGACCATGATAAGGATCATTTTATGCAAGTATCAGCTAAATCACACTGGCAGAAGAAGTTCAAAATTCAAGATTTTAGAATATTTGACCCCCCTGACCTTGATAGTTGGTCAAGGTCATTCATTTCAATAACTTTGGTAGCCATTCATCCCCCGCATACTACAGGCCAAATATGAGTACTCTGGGCCTTATGGTTATTGAGAAGAAGTTGTTCAAAGATTTTAGTCTATTTGACCCTTGTGACCTTGATAGTAGGTCAAGGTCATTCATTTTCATACCTTTGGTAGCCCTTTTTACCCGTACGGTACAGGCCAAATATGAGTACTCTGGGCCTTATGGTTATTGAGGAGAAGTCATTGAAAGATTTCAGCCTATTTGACCCCTGTGACCTTGAAAATAGGTCAAGTTCATTTATTTTTACAACTTTGGTAGATCTTCATCCCAGCATGCTACAGGCCAAATATGACTACTCTGGGCCTTATGGTTATTGAGAAGAAGTCGTTCAAAGATTTCAGCCTATTTGACCCCTGTGACCTTGAAAATAGGTCAAGGTCATTTATTTTCACAACTCTGGTAGATCTTCATCCCAACATGCTACAAGCCAAATATGCGTACTCTGGGCCTTATAGTTATTGAGAAGAAGTCATTAAAAGATTTCAGCCTATTTGACCCCTGTGACCTTGAAAATCGATCAATGTCATTTATTTTCACAACTCTGGTAGATCTTCATCCCAGCATGCTACAAGCCAAATATGAGTACTCTGGGCCTTATAGTTATTGAGAAGAAGTCATTAAAAGATTTTAGCCTATTTGACCCCTGTGATCTTGAAAGTAATTAAAGTTCATTTATTTTCACAACTTTGGTAGATCTTCATCCCAGCATGCTACAGGCCAAATATGACTACTCTGAGCCTTATGGTTATTGAGAAGAAGTTGTTCAAAGATTTCAGCCTATTTGACCCATGTGACCTTGAAAGTAGGTCAAAGTCATTCATTTTCACAACTTTGGTAGATCTTTATCCCAGCATGCTACAGGCCAAATATGAGTACTCTGAGCCTTATGGTTATTGAAAAGAAGACGTTCAAAGATTTCAGCCTATTTGACCACTGTGACCTTGAAAGTGGGTCAAGGTCATTAATTTTCACAACTTTGGTAGCCCTTCATCCCAGCATGCTACAGGCTAAATATGAGTACTCTGAGCCTTATGGTTATTGAGAAGAAGTCGTTTTAATGAAAAGTTTACACACGGCGGACAACGCACGGCGCATGGCTGACGGCGCACGCCGACAGACGGCGCACGTCGACGGACGGTGCATGGTGACTATAGGACATCCTGACCCTTTGGGTCAGATGACCTAAAAACCACCGACCAGCAGTGAGTACCTGGCAACTGCTCCACATTGGATTCAATCTCACGTCCCAGAGGTGGAAAACTTGTGGTAATATGTGGAAAGGTAAGTATCATTACAAGTAAGTAAACCATCTGTCATTCCAACCTCGTATCTTTCACCGATCCCAATCAGACAAAGGACTCCACCAACTTCATACCCTACCACTGCAGACTATTCAAATGTGTACCAGTAGTTATTCTCTCCAAGAACTGACATCTCTAGGAACAAACAGGAGATATATATATATCCTGGGCAGCTTCAAAAATGCTGTCCAGTACGTCAGAACGTGATTTTTTAGACACTTTCTGCACTTTCATTTGTTGATTTCTGCCTGGCAGATCTCAACAGGCACCCTAACATTAGTTTTAGTTCAAAGTAGGCCACTGTGACCTAGAAAAGATGGAGGGCTTAAAAAAGACATCAAAACATAATTTGTACAGTGGGAAAATAAGATTTCAAGGATAGAAATTCAAAATCATTCTACAGATTGATTACTAATCATTTCTAGTTTTAAGGGAAAACAGTACCATTGCCTGTACGGAAATTTGATCTAACTAGGTCAAATCTATTTATAGAATATATCAAATGTCTTCATTTTTTGTTAATTGAATGACAAGTTGTCAGATTTCTGACAGGTCAAAGTTTTTAATTTTTCACTTTTTCAAACATCTCAACTGATAACAACACATAGAAAACTGTGAATGATTTAAACTCAGGTTTCAAAACAATTTCACGCTCCTGTCTGGATATTTACGCTTCTTAAACAGCTTTGACCTCAAAGTCTGATTTTCACCTTAGATAGAACACACTAAAAACTGTCATGCTCATTGAACAGATAATTATATATACTTTCTTTAAAGCAAACTATTTCTGAAACTGAATCTGTAAAATACAACCATTAAGCATTGATTTTGAAGTCCTATGAAAATACACTTCTTTCAATACAACTGTCTGAGTTTTATAAGTAAAATGAGTCCTGTAATTACTAGATATTTTCTTAAGATTTCATCATACAAAATATTCAGAAGAAATTTTTGATATCTAATAAATCTAACCAGCCATCACATGCCATAATCCTTTCAAATTAATCAGTAAGTTTTCCATTTTGTCTGTTGTGATTTGATATGATAGCCATCTATAACAGTATGAAAACTTAACGCAGTATAACTCAGCACAAAATGACAGAAATTACTTTTTATTCTATAAATAGTATTATCAACAAAGCCAAAGTAGACATACAAAAAATATCTTGACATCTCCCCATAAAAAATGGAGTGATAACACAGGATACTATACAATGGAAAGACAAGTAACTAAACACGGCCTTTTATACAGTATCAGAGAAATAGTCTGTTAATCCATGTGTCGGCCAATTCACTTAAAACACAGACGTAATTTGTGACAAGACATATTTGATACTAAAGGACTGTAATAGGTGTCAATGTTGGGAACAGTGATGGTTTTTCTGTGTCAATCATAAACCAATTCAACTTAATTTTTATCAATAAATGTATCTTTTTTGCCCGTAACTGGCATTGTCATGGTCAGAATTCACTAACATACAAAGTTATACCATATTCTGTACTATCTAGAATTTTTACACATTATCTGATTCCATTGACCTGCTTCTGAGCATACAGAAAGTTATCTTTTTTAACTCTAACCAAAATACAGCTCAAATTTGAAGACACACACCATGTCTTTTCTATTAAGCTGAAAATCGTAAGGTTTCATTTTCTGAGAGACACACCATTGTTATTTGAAGGAGTTTGTCTCTATAACAGCTCATATGACAACATACGAGTAACCAACTCCCTTCCTGATGCCATCCAAAGTAATGAAGGTAATGTATCTTGGACAACCTAGAAAATACCTGACCACAATGGCTGTCCTTTTTTGATTTTCAAGGTTTCTCTGTTATTATCATAATCTCCAATAATGACCAGCTATAAACACATACAGTTTCAAACGTTACTATTGGTAGAGATTTGACAAAATGTTACGGCTGTTTTGTCCTACATTTTGCAAGCAACACCCAAAAAGAGATGTTACATGTTCAAAATCACAATAATAGAAAAAAAAGATTAATAAGGACTGGAGACAAGCAAGTAAGGACCTGGAAGAGAAGAACATACGGACAGGATCAAGTGATGTGATCTGAAGACAAGTGAATACTATTAGCTAGATGTCAAATAAGAGCTTTTAATAGCATACCTCACAGGATAATTCTAGGTAAATGTATAGACTTTGGTAACATATACTGGTACAAGTAGCCAGGGATGAAAATATCTGTATTAGGAAGAGGAAGGACCAGGCATCGGATCGGAAAGATTAAGACTGAAACAGTTGCCTTAGCATGTGAAGTAATGAATGAAAAACATCAATTTGAACAGGAAAAGGGGTGTCCAAACAGCTAGCCTATTTTTCAAATCTTTGTTTTAATTTACACAGCTATCTCAAACTTCATGATGTTCCCTTTAATCAAGTGGTACAGATTTAACCACTGAACTATCTATAGCATTATACAACATAATTCTCAGATGTAATTAGCAGATATTAGCCAAAAAGCCTAGGGAGTGCCCATCATACCAGGTCTGACCCTCTACTAGTCGTCTGTTGCTAATGAGGTGGAAAAGAAATTCTATGATGCAACTGTTGCAAAAAACAAGGGGAAAAAAGTGGAAAACATGTTACATGTATTTTATGCATGTTGTGCACGTACAAGCACCTGTGTTTGATTAGCTTATTAGCAGTCAGAGAGGTATGGTGCATGTTCCCTAACTCGCCCATGATACTGGTGAGTTTTTTGTATGGATCAAAAATTACCTGAAGTCAGTCAAAAACATATAAAATACCTTTAAAAAGATTTCATCTTCAAGTTACCCCAGTACTTACGATATAAATGACACATAAATACAATGCTTTTTATATAATTAATTGTAAATTTTGCAAAAGCATAGAATTTCTGATAAGAGATATATCAATATTTTCTTTAAATGAATAAAATTGTACGTTAGGATGTCTCTGATCTTCCCAATGATCTTTTACATCTATTTTGAGCTTAATGGTAAAATCTTAGTTTCATTTTGAAATTTATATATTTACCAAAATGTGCATCAGGTATTGTGTTAATTAACCTTTCGTCTTTAAACTCGAATGATAACTTAACGTTTAAAATCTCTTTCACCCCTAAAGACACATTTAGACTCTCCTAAATCGATTATTAGAGTGGGTCATTATGAAATTTCAGGAGGAATGAGTTAAAGAGAATTGGATCTATATCATCAATATTTCAGAAATTCAGTCTGTTGGAAACAGTATTTTCATTTACACCAACTATTGGAGAACCTTGCCTATAACTGTCAAGATATTTCAAAATGAATGAGTAAAATCATGGTTCTTCCAGTATGACTACTAAATGAATTCATGTGTCCATGCAGTCAAATGAAACTGAAATTGGATTTGGAGATGAAAGAACCAAAACAGATTCAAATCAGAATAAAATGCTGCAGTTTAATTCTTACAGCATTTATGTCCTTGGATTTTATGGTTTTGAACTCCCTGCTTTTTGGAAGATGCAGCTTAAGTATGATTTAAAAGGTAGCACAGAGTTCTCGAAACCTATTGATAGTACGGTATGGCAGATCCTATGTAAAAAGCTTTTCAGAAAAACTAAAATGTTATCACTAAGCTTATGGATAAAACATATGCTCAGAACTTGTTTTCTAATTTAAAAATCGGTCAGTTTAAACGATTTTAGAAGGAAATGTAAATCTAATAAACTACAAGCTAAGTTGAAACTTTCGTTCATCAATTTCAGCATCATGATAATGTGATGAACAGTGTATGTGTGGCTCCCTCTGATGTTCTACCCTTTACCATTATAGGAAACTTTTTGAACTTAGCAACGTCAACTTTGGTTGAACACTTGAGCAAGCATGTAGATATTATGATAAATAATTAGTCTAAAAATGAAGCATACAAAAATAACCATGGAAACAAAACAGAGAAGATGGATGTTGATGTTGAAGATTAGAGTGCATCTCTATGTTACGGATGTGTGTAGTAATCTTGAACCAATCGTACCGGCTTAGCACCTGTTTTCTCCAAGTTTTAACAAAGTATTACAACTCCCTCAAATATTGGTTTGAAAAGTACACACAATGAACTCTTGATAATCCTCACGTTTACGTTCCCCATCTAAACTATCCAGATTGCAAATTTATCTTTTCCGGATTGCAGAATTCCTTCTAATAAGTCATTAATCCTTTCCAATCCCCGACATTCTAGTCCAGTTTGGTGGATTATTACAGGTTGATGTACATCTGTTTTCATCGGGACACAAAATGGTCCTGTAAGACAATAAAAGTGAGCCCATGACTTTGACCTTGATCCCAATGACTTAAAAGTTCATGCCTCACTTCAGCCCAAGTATACTACAATAAGACCTTTTATTTCAGACAAATTTTCATGAAAACATCAAATGTTTGATAACAAAAGCTTCAAAAAGGGTGAAGAAAGAAGGAATATCTAGCAAAACATACTTACTGTATAATTATAAATTTTGGTTGGAAATTCATTTTCAAGGTCAAATATCGCAGACAATCATGTTAAATGCATCAGAGCTTAAACCTGACAAGGCAAATATAATTACTATATACCTGATGTAGCTGTGTATTTTGGTGAGAAATTAATTTTCAAGGTCAATGCATCAGAGCTAAAACCTGGCAAGTCACACCCTTGCTGTAAACTATAAATTTTGGTTGGATATCCATTTTCCAGACCAAACATTGCAGACATGATGGGTGTATATATCAGAGCAATAACGGTAAAACCACATGGGTATATCATATCCTACCTGGACACTATTACATGTGTAGTGTTAACATACAATGGCATTGTCTACATGTGTGCTACTTAATATAAATATCCCAGGAATGCATTAGTGTTCAGAAACTGCTGTTAAGATCTAAGACAGAGATAGTTTGGGGAATCCTTTGTTTTGTTGATTGTGTAAGAAAAAAACAATATCACAATGTGTAAGTTGTTTATCTGTAAGCCAAAATAATATTTATACGGAAAATTTGCATGAGTCAGTATTTAGTGAAAAACTACATACACCTACATGTAAATTACCACAGAAGCACAATTAATTATTATTGACAAGCTTACTTTATATAACTTGGGAAAAGACCTGAAACTTACTTTCATTTCAGAATGCTTGATTAACTCCTTCTTAGTTTTTTCCCAAACCAGTCAGATTATAATGAAATCTTCTAGCCTAATTTATGTGTTTATTTATTTGCATATTTTTTCATAGCTGTAAAATTGTCCATATATAAATATTAAAAAAGGTCTATCGGTGAGTCACACTAAAAGCAACCTAGAACATTTGACAGGAGAAAGTCATGATCCAATGAGTCAACTAAGTACAGACGAGCTGAAACAGAACAAAGGTTATTTAGGATATGGAATTGTGTCTGGACTGGACAAAAATGAATCTCTGGTCTTGAAAAGAAAGAGTATAGGATCCAAAAAAAGTGAGCCAGTTGAACTAACAACAATGGCTGGAATACACGTATCTTGAGGTTTCATGACAATTTTCCATATTTAATCATTTAATTTACTTTCCAAAGCTGGTCTATATTATTGCAGTTTCCCCCGACTGGTAGAAACATATTCCTAGGGACACACAGACAGACAGCCTTATAATTACTATGGAGACTACATAGCACCAGAGAAGTTCAAAGGTCAGTGATCAACCTTTCATTAGTAAGCTTTAAATGAGACTTCTGTCAGTTTCCTCCTATTTCCAGAATAACATATTTATGTTCTATCCGGTGACACAGTACCATAAATGTCAAATACCACCAATACAGTTTTATTGTCCAACCTACCAGGTTTTAAAAACTAGACATTTCACACATATAAATTGGCTGTAAAATTGAAAATTTGAAAGGCTCCAAAATTACCTTGACTCACAAAAGTGTTTTTCCAGACTTCTTTTTTGTGCAAATGCAGTTTTTATCATGGCCAAATTCCTCTATAAAGCCTTGGTCTGATATGGTTATTTGCTTCGTGTTTTTCACTTAAGTTTCAAAATATTTAAAATTCTTCAAACCAGTTGTAATTAAAAGCTCAAAGAAGATCCCGTTCATTTAAGACTTAAACATTCTCAGTAATACAACCTTCATCTCACTTTACATGAAGCAGGTATCATTATGTAAATTAGTTCCATTATGTAAATTAGTTCCTATGCATCAGGGGATTTTTATTCTGAAAAGTTGGAGAATCTTCTAAATTCATCTATAAAATTGATAAAAAAACCCATCTTATTCCACACTTTTCATTCCTACTAAAACAGCCTTAGACTGATGTCTTCAGAAAAAATAGAAATTATTTTTGTATAAAATCCTGCCATTTTGTTTAATCTCTACCAGCTTTAAAAGCATTCCACATTTATCTTTTAAGATATAAATTAGCCTTTCACAAATATTTACCAATGTTTCTATATATTTTTTGTATTATATGACGGGAGGAGCCAACATCATGATATAGATTCAGTAAGGGTGAAGATGTGTCTTTGATGTTGGTATATTCTGTAGCATTTTCTTCAGCAGAACTAATTAGAGTTGTCGTCAGTCATAAGATTCCATTTGAAAACTTATCATAAAGCTGTCAATTTATTTAGGATTCCATTCGTATGGAGTTTCATAAAAAGCTTACATATTTTTTTAATGATTTTATCTGTACATCACCATTATATTGAAAGTTTTAGTTTTGCCCTCCTTCTCCAGATGATAATTTGCCTTCTACTTCTGTGCCATCGTAATGATGACAAAATGCACTCTAGGTTAATTTAGGGGATTCAATTGTACCTGTTATTTATTAGCAATCTGTAAAATGTACCTTAAGAGAAAATTTTGCTCAGCAAGAAATGTTTTTTCGTTTGATCAGTTGAGCATTTCACAAAAGAGGTTTTGGGTTTAATCCCTAACAGAGGCAGTTTCTATAAACCATGTGCCCTGTTTGATACTGAATTGCATTGCTGTAGTCTCTGAACCTCCAGGACAAGTCCTTTCCTTGAGAGGTGGGAGTGAGGACAGAGGCAATCTTACATGCAACATAATAAATAGTATTATTGCTCTACTAGATACCTTGTTTCTTAAATTTATAGCTTACAAGCATAAGGCTAGTCAGTCTTGGGTTCAATCAGTAATTTAAAGTTACATTTAGGCTATTGCTCCAGCTTCTTGGAATTATTAGCCATCAACGTATCGTGTTGGAGATTTCTTTATTGGTGAATTATAATGTCATGACCTTTATGAGCACTTAACTGCACTAGATATACTACATTTTGACAATGCAATACAGTTTTTACATATTATAGTAAAGCATTAGAATCCAAAATGCCCATGTTAACTTGCTACATTAAGGTTCTCACAAATACAGTAAGTTTCAGCTTGTGTTCATTATATTGATACTCAATACAGATGTCATTTGACAATGAAATTAATTCCATCATGCAAGCAGACAATCATGTTTCCTGAAACACACCATTTATCATCCATCCAATGTAGAAACTAAATGATCACATAGCATGGTTTTTGATGACTTGTGTAGTTACATCAATCTAGATCTGACATCCATTCTGAATACTTCAGGTATTTCATTGTTCTCTCTAACTTTCACACTTAACAATTGAACTCATTTGACTTGAATACTTGGGTAACTGGTAACTAAAAAGTGTCTCCCGGCCAACTTCAGTTGAATGAGGAATGCATGGACTGATAAACTTGAACATAAGATTGTTCACAAAACCCATATATAATTGGTTAATTTCTTATGAACGTGTATGTTGTTGAATAATTAATAAATAATATCTGAACTACAAAATGTCTTTGGACATACAAGTAAGCAGATGTCAGTTCATGCAATGAACAATGCTAACTGCATTTGGTAAGTTTGTGGGGTGAGTGAACCTTACCTGTAGGTAAGAACTTGTGGCTCCCTGAGATTTCCTGGTCAGCACTCATACATACTTGTATCTGGAAACAGAAAGCATACATCTGAGGCTGTATGTTCTAATATTACAAACTTATATCACTTCTAGATCACATACAATTGTCTGATATGAATCTTTAATGTATGGTTCAATGAAAAATGAACCAGTCTGTGCTGATAGAATTATTGCCTGTTACATACAGGTTACTCTGACTGTTCTGAATGGCATGGAATGATGACTCTGTGTTTAGTGTGTAAGGTAGCCAACAGCTGCTACAATGAGGTCCAACTGCTGTTCAGAAAAACATTATAAACAAGAGATGTGAGACATAAATGATAAATCATCCATCTCGATCCATATATCTCAAAGAGGGATTGATGTCGCTAGACACGACACTGGACAGTACAGGACTGGTCAAACACCCTAAACACTACTAATAATGCTTTAATGATTAGATTCTAACAGAATTTGTTCGTCTTATTTCATATTACCACTTTTTGTCAAGCATTTGTTGTCCTAAATAAACTTGAAGGGTGATTTTCCTGACCATTCCACATTAAATCATTTAAGTTGAAGTGATATCGGGTCATGTGAGTCTGTCTTAACGTGACATATTTTACTCAAAGTAGTGACATTACCCCAAAATTAATGACATTATGTGAGGAGTTTACAGCCAAAATTTCTGTTATTAATTAATTTCTGATGTTAATTTGGTTGGGAGAGATTTCAACACCACAAACCGTGACCGTTTCTGCTTAGTCATTCCGTATATCTGTGTTGTTTTGTCATGCTTCGAGACAAATACTACTTTTAATATTATTAAAGAATGTCTTTTATAAAAACTTACGTGTTCCAAATAACTTTTGGACAACTCAGTATCCGGAAATCAGACAAAATCAATCCTACAGCAAAATACAAGTTTTATATGTGGGATTTAAACAACAAGTAAACAAGATATTAAAATCAGATAAATCGCACTGCGTCTTCATAATATGTCTAGCCAAATTATTTTTTGTAGATTCAAATCACATGTAAAGATGTTACATTGGAAGCAGAATCCAGTGGTTTTATAAAGGATGGCCATTAACTTTCGTTGTAACTTCATTATAAACAAATTATCACTCAATATGTTCTTGATAACAAGTACAAACCTTTCCCAATTCTCCAAATATGAAAGACATTTAAGGGGGTCTATTATGAAAAATACAGGTAAAAACTGAAAAGATTTAATTTCACTTTAAATCTTTTTTATATTAAATTGAATTAGACTCTCTGACTAGTAGGTTAATTTGAATCAAAGCTCAATTTTAGTTTAATTTAAGGCTGTAAAATTCTGACCAATTGATGGTCTTGACCCAAAGCAGAATCTGGTGTCTAAAATTCATCATGTTGCATTTTAATAAAAAAGGCAATTTTGAAAACGAAAACAGAAAATACAAGAGCTGTTGGAGAACAGCAAAGCTCGCCTATTCAGAAGAAGTTGATGTTGAAGTATTTACTATTTAAACATGGAAATATGACAAATTAACAGACTCAATAACCCCCTAAAGGGCCCCAAATTGGTTGTATTATCACGTTCAGCATCCAAACACATTAGGAAAATAAAATCATAAACATTTATGATGACTTAGCTTAAAGGCCCACTACCTTTCCGGAGCAAAATTTAAAGGTTTCTAAAAATCATAGATAACATAAGAAAATATATATCGATGGCCTAAGATGGGGTTATAACATGAAGCTTATGCAAGTTTTCCTGCGTTATATATGATGACAGTTGAGTTTCATTTCACTGTTTTGCCTTCTGGGGCAGTGATAGTCAACTACCGCGCGGCATTTAGGACGACGGCGGGAAACATAAGACGACCCGCGTTATGAAAATTAACATTTTATTTATTTAAATTAAATTGTTCAGAAGGTGATGATAAGTGTAGCATTACCGGTAAGTTGATAACTTTTGCGACTCTACAAAATTATCAATCTCGTTTTACATTTCTATTTTAAAAATTAAAAGCCGTTTCGGAAAGGTAGTGGGCCTTTAAACAATAGACAAAATAGAAACTTGCTCAAAAACTTTAACATGGAAATATGACAAATTAACAGACTCAAAAAACCCCTAAAGGGCCCCAAATTGGTTGTATTATCACGTTCAGCATCCATACACATTAGGAAAATAAAATCATAAACATTTATGATGACTTAAGCTTAAACAATTGACGAAACAGAAACATGCTCAAATACTTTAACGTGAAATGGGACGCCAACGCTGACGCCGACGCCGGGGTGACAACATTAGCTCCCCCTATTCTTCGAATAGGCGAGCTAAAATATTAATGTTTACTTTTTTCATGTTCTTTTAAAAAGTCATTTTCACATCAAACAATAAATAAAGTTGTAATGAAATGAAACTACTTAAAGTACAAACTCGATCTAATATAGATTTCACACAGTGTATATCACACAGAAACAAACCAGCAATATAATCACAAAGTTCTATCAAAGTCATTGAAGGTGGGACTTATATAAAAAGACATTAACCTAATGCTATAATCTTTGACATTAGTTGTCAGGGAGAAACCTTGAATTAGACAAAATGTACAAGTACAACTCTTAATGGATCAAGCCTGGGAAATGTCAAGTCAGTAGTTTAGAAATTGATAACAGATTAAAGTACTTTAATTCAGAGTACATGTAAAATTAGGTCTGGAGTTACTGCTTACTGATGCTACAGTGTGGTACAACCCAAACTGTGTAATTGTCTTCTCTCATTTCATTTTTAAAGTCTCTTTGTCTTACATTTATTTGTCATCTCAAAATATTATGAAAAGTTTTTTAAAAGAGGCTACAATGAGGGTACAAAGAGTGTTTTACTAAAACTCAATCTGACTTGCAGCTAACAGTTTAAACCTAATAATAAAATGATTAAACTTAATCCTACTTTATATGATTTAACTTAATCCTAATTTAAATGATTTTAACCTAAAATCCTAATATAAATGATTAAAGTTAATCCTAATTTAAACAAAGATATTTAATTAACAAAGTTACAGGTGTTACATATATAGGTTACAAGCAGATCAAATGCTCCCAATTTGTAGTATATGATATCCAGCCGGAAGGTAATTCATTCTCCACAAATTTAACGATTTGTTAATCTCACATCAAATAGGTATTATCACAAGCTTTGGACTAGTTTACCAAACCTCGAAACCTCACACTGATAATTACAGGCTTAATTTAATGTCGCTCTACTAGATTATTTAACTTGTTACTATATATCACTGCACCAACAACAGTGCAAAAGATTTCTGTCTGTCTGGGGTACTTCCTCTCCAATCCATATATCACCAGATTAATAGGTCCCAACTTTGGTCCCAAATGTACACTTCTAATTGACATGTATGGAGATATTGTTAAGTAGTTCTAAAACTCTATGACTTATTCCTGAAGGAGTCATTAAAGGAAGGTTAAACTTCTACCAGAAAAGTCTCTAGGCGTAATCAATAACTTAATGTGATCCTATCACTTTTACCTTATAGACCTTATAAAAGAACATTTTTCGTCAAAGTGCTAATATGGCCGAAAAAGTCATCAATTAAAGACTTATATGCTACCAAAGCTAAACCTTACAAGCATGAGGTAAGGCCAGGGTGTTAATTCATCCCCATCTTTGTTTTTTAGGATTTTCCTTACTTTATTTAATTTACAAATAGGTCTTTAAAATAAGTAAAGATTATGCTTGTATTTCCGTCATTTATTATTATAATAAATCATTCACTGCAAGAATATGGAGTTTTGTTTTGTTTTCCCATTAGACAAACAGAGCACATCCATGGTCTTAATGAAGCAAAGCTAAATAAGGCTTTATAAGCCCTGCCAGTGAGAAATTCACTTCATAGAGGCTCCATGCAATCTTATAGAATTATCACTTAAGGCTGAAACCTTATACGGTAGCAATCAAATGAATCAAACATATAGAACTGTCTGTCTGAGGTCCAAATCTTAAAAGGTTGTCTATCTGACCATGATACAAAGTATGAAGGTACTTATCAACCTTTCCCTGCAGAGTTTCTTTAAAGTACAACTTTTATTTCTAGCATTAGCTGCGTTTTTTTCTCTAATTGTCTGTTGTTTTGTTTTATTCATTTTTTTTATAGATTCTTCGTTTTCAGCTCTGTTTCCTGCCATACATCACAATATCATCTGACGTTTTTTTCCGTGTGAAACAGAGGATGTGGTGGTTGTTTCGATTTAACAAAAAAAAAAAAATAAAAAATAAAAAAAAAAATAAAAAAAAACAATCACACAGCATCTATAACAATACTTGGTGCTCTAAAACTCCAAGGTGGCATTAGTAAATCAGAATTGTGTTCAGGAGAAAAATACAAGCTTCCTTCTCAGCACAATGAGATATTTGCACAACATTTTAGCCTCGGTTAGAAGATGGCTTTGTTAAATGCCACACATAGACTTGTACACATAAGACATCAAAATTCAACATACAAGTAATCCAGGCCACACATAAATCCGACATTGTCAATGGAGGCTTTGTCTGGAAGACAGGGAAAGCTCATACAATTCAAACGCTTAAAGGATTCTCACATTGTTTCTAATGTGTGTGTCTTGTCGGATTTAGGCTAGAAGCTCAGTTTGGATGACAGAGATATTGTAACTATTGTCACATTGTACATACTAGACCAATTATCCTGTCTCCAGCCTCAATGTTATAGCTTTAACTCAGACGTTTATGCTTGGCCCATTGCACCCTTAACAAAAACCATTACAATACAATCTGTGTGTGTCATGTCCCCTGACTGATTTTGTATACAGTATTTTGTGTTAAAGTATTCAATGTTTACATCACAGTACCAAATCCTCCCTTCCTCTAACAGGTGCTTGTTAATTAGATTGCTTTGAAGCTAACATGAGGTAATTTAATTTTTTTCTTTTGAGTCATCCGTTTTTTCGACAGATAAAAAACCTTGATTCTGACAGGTGTCATAGAGCTTTTTCCCCCATTTTATTAGCGATTATAAAACGTGTAACACTAGCATGACGTTAAAACCGTATCCTGATCTCTGAGCTCTGCTCTAAGTTGAAGGTTGAAACATATGGTGCAATTGCCTGCAGTATCATGTGTATTCCTAGACTTTTATCACTTCTGTTGGCTTTAGGAGAATGTGTAAAAGTGTGCACTAAATTCATCAGAGGGGATACTTATTTCTGCATTATTACCAATATAGGGAGCAGCTGTGAAATCTAGACGGATATTCAACACCAGCTGATTAAGCTACCTGGTCTGACCTTAAAATGGACCCTGTCCAGTTGTGTGTGTAGCTGAATATGTCTACAGAAAATCAATTAATCATAAGGGGATGTTTTAGGATACCTACAGTAGCACATAACATTACGATATCACTGCTTAACTATGGTACAATGAAAATAAGGACAAAATATTTCAATCAATCGACAAAGTGGGCCACAATTTTTATAATACAAATAAAGTGTCAAAAAGTCTTAATTCTATTGTTCCTAACAGCTAATCCATACACAAAACATAACTGATAAAGACAACAATTAACGCATTCATGACAGAACCAATGAACAAAGGGCCACAACTCTTTATATTGCAATCAGATTCAAATTCAAACCAAAACTTGGAAGAATGACAGAGTCATGACTTACATAAAAGTTGTTAAAAAAAATAATGGTGTCAAGATCAAGATTAAGTGATGTATTTTTGTGAGGCGAGTGTTGAAGGGACCACATGGTGATTACATGTTGCAAATACATAGACAATCTCCATATAAATATGTGGAAAATGCAATCAGCATACATGAAGGTATATAGTGGTTGTGAAAGATTTGTACATCTACGACAGGCACATGTGCCTTACACATTATATTACCTGTACCATCAGTATGACAAGTCAACAGCTTACTTACATCTTGTAAAGCATGTTGTGTGATAAAAACATATCCTTGAAGGTTAACTATACCCAGCTCAAGGTCGCCATGTTGTAACCTTAGTGCAGATGCTTACGATATCAGAGTCAGATGTAGGTAACCTGGCAGTATCACATAATGTCACCATTACAGATTCTCCTCCCTCATCATACCGCTAATACTTCAGCATTTCTTCCTGTCATGTCAACCACAATTAAGGAGTACTCCCTGAGTAAATATTTCTCCATGTCGTGTGAAGGAGAGTTAAGGATTTCTCCCCTGTTAAGAACTGTTTATGTAATGTGTGGAGGCAAAATTTCTCCCAGATCTGTTGTTAAGCATTATTTTTAAAGAAAAAACATTTAATCCTGTCAAATATTGTAATCCTCTTAATTCAAGATAACCATATTAGGACATCTATCAAACAAAAATCATTAAAGTTTTTAATTCATCAAAATTAAAACACTGAATTTTGGAACTCTGAAATTTTATCACTGCATGTTAGTATTAAAACAATTTAAACATATTAACAACTATCAAATTGCTTATCTAATCAATCTTGAATATGCTGTAATTTGTTTTAACTTTTTAAGCTTGGAGTGTTTGAAGTGGAAATTCATTCACAGTATCAATATCTAGTATATGCACTAAGTTAATTTATTTAATCGAAAACTAGACTAAAATAGAATTTCAAAATACCATTTAAATAAGTGATAGACAATCTCTTTCAGTCTAATAGATTTTTAATATAAAATGGCTATATTGATATTACAAAATGTATTTATATCCAAATCTAAAATTTTATCAGTTAAGATCAAAATATCACATAGTTATCAAATAATGTCAGACTTACGGACTCATTTTTTAAGTTTAATCAGAAGGAGAAAATAATTCCCAAATTTAAGTTGATCATGTCAGACTAGATCCATTATTTAACTCTACCAGCAGGACATGTAAGTGGGTTCTGTTACAACATCACATTATCATCTCTGTAAGGCTTTATACCGTGTTGAAGGCGAATACCCTATCAACGACAATAACAGTTTAACCTTCTCTAATAAAAATAACAAGAAATGATGACTATCTCATCCCGTTCTGAATTACTATCAGCGGTGCAAAGGGATATTTATGGTTTTTTATCACCTTCTTGAAAATAAAGAAGGACCTAAAGCCTCTCCTTGCTGCATCCAAAATTTCTGATTTAATTCTCTAATAAATTATGCTACTACACATTGCTATAAGTCAGGCTGTCTTATCAGGGCTGTGATAACAGACACTACCACAGGAATATATTCTCGCCTTGTTACCTCCTCCTCAACTCTAATAAAACACACTTAAGTTATATAAGCATGATTTATTCTAACAGATTCAAGGTCATATCTGCTTTATTTTTGCAACTGTAACTGAAATTGTATACAACTAATAAGTTTGTAGTTTCACTACATTTACAACCTTCAATTACAGCATAATAAGATGACAAATACACGTAGACAATCAATATTGACAAGCTTTTAACATCTACAGTTTATCAAATTTAAAATATTATGAATAATTTCATTATGATGAACAAACTAATTATAGGAATTCAGTAATGTAATTATTTTCCAGCTGAATTTAGCTCTCGAATCCACTAAATAATTGGGGACTATAGTGGGTAAATGGTTAAGGTGTCACAGCAGCTAGAGTTCACATGTGTGCTTATTACAGGGGAATAGAGTGGTATACATAGAAGGTATATAGTGGTTGTGAAAGATTTGTACATCTACGACAGGCACATGTGCCTTACACATTATATTACCTGTACCATCAGTATGACAAGTCAACAGCTTACTTACATCTTGTAAAGCATGTTGTGTGATAAAAACATATCCTTGAAGGTTAACTATACCCAGCTCAAGGTCGCCATGTTGTAACCTTAGTGCAGATGCTTACGATATCAGAGTCAGATGTAGGTAACCTGGCAGTATCACATAATGTCACCATTACAGATTCTCCTCCCTCATCATACCGCTAATACTTCAGCATTTCTTCCTGTCATGTCAACCACAATTAAGGAGTACTCCCTGAGTAAATATTTCTCCATGTCGTGTGAAGGAGAGTTAAGGATTTCTCCCCTGTTAAGAACTGTTTATGTAATGTGTGGAGGCAAAATTTCTCCCAGATCTGTTGTTAAGCATTATTTTTAAAGAAAAAACATTTAATCCTGTCAAATATTGTAATCCTCTTAATTCAAGATAACCATATTAGGACATCTATCAAACAAAAATCATTAAAGTTTTTAATTCATCAAAATTAAAACACTGAATTTTGGAACTCTGAAATTTTATCACTGCATGTTAGTATTAAAACAATTTAAACATATTAACAACTATCAAATTGCTTATCTAATCAATCTTGAATATGCTGTAATTTGTTTTAACTTTTTAAGCTTGGAGTGTTTGAAGTGGAAATTCATTCACAGTATCAATATCTAGTATATGCACTAAGTTAATTTATTTAATCGAAAACTAGACTAAAATAGAATTTCAAAATACCATTTAAATAAGTGATAGACAATCTCTTTCAGTCTAATAGATTTTTAATATAAAATGGCTATATTGATATTACAAAATGTATTTATATCCAAATCTAAAATTTTATCAGTTAAGATCAAAATATCACATAGTTATCAAATAATGTCAGACTTACGGACTCATTTTTTAAGTTTAATCAGAAGGAGAAAATAATTCCCAAATTTAAGTTGATCATGTCAGACTAGATCCATTATTTAACTCTACCAGCAGGACATGTAAGTGGGTTCTGTTACAACATCACATTATCATCTCTGTAAGGCTTTATACCGTGTTGAAGGCGAATACCCTATCAACGACAATAACAGTTTAACCTTCTCTAATAAAAATAACAAGAAATGATGACTATCTCATCCCGTTCTGAATTACTATCAGCGGTGCAAAGGGATATTTATGGTTTTTTATCACCTTCTTGAAAATAAAGAAGGACCTAAAGCCTCTCCTTGCTGCATCCAAAATTTCTGATTTAATTCTCTAATAAATTATGCTACTACACATTGCTATAAGTCAGGCTGTCTTATCAGGGCTGTGATAACAGACACTACCACAGGAATATATTCTCGCCTTGTTACCTCCTCCTCAACTCTAATAAAACACACTTAAGTTATATAAGCATGATTTATTCTAACAGATTCAAGGTCATATCTGCTTTATTTTTGCAACTGTAACTGAAATTGTATACAACTAATAAGTTTGTAGTTTCACTACATTTACAACCTTCAATTACAGCATAATAAGATGACACTTTAAGCATGTTCCATAACACGTACATCATTGCAAATCAATATTGACAAGCTTTTAACATCTACAGTTTATCACAATTTAAAATTGATTATGAATAATTTCATCATGATAAGAACAAACTAATTATAGGAATTCAGTAATCAAATTTTGTAATTATTTTCCAGCTGAATTTAGCTCTCGAATCCACTAAATAATTGGGGACTATAGTGGGTAAATGGTTAAGGTGTCTGACAGCAGCTAGAGTTCACATGTGTGCTTATTACAGGGGAATAGAGTGGTATAAAGAGTAACTTGTATAAAACGGATGTCACCGCGACCAGCATATTTGGTCAGTATACAAGGTTTCTAGATGTCACTGCGACCAGCATATTTGGTCGGTAACGCAAGGTTTTTGGATGTTACCAGGACCAGCATATTTGGTCAGTATAGCAAGGTTTCTAGATGTCACTGCGACCAGCATATTTGGTCAGTGTAGCAAGGTTTCCAATTGTCACCGTGACCAGCATATTTGGTCCGTATAGCAAGGTTTCTGGATATTACCAGGACCAGCATTTGGTTGGTATAGCAAGGTTTCTGGATTATACAGACATTAATGACTATAATTTAATAAGGAAAATGTCATAAAACTACACTAGAATAAACAGGGATCTCAAGGGCCGGTTTGACAAGTTATATTGTAATCTATATACAACAGCTTAAACTAATTGATACAGTGTAGAATATGTATGAAGTAAAAAAAAAAGGTTGAATTTATTGGAGTACATGGTCACTAATTAGTTGAAAAAAAACTTATTTGTGACCTCTGAAGGTAATCAATCTAACTTAGCCTCGTCTGACATTATAGAGGACAATACCCAAATACACAAAACAAACACCATTATATATACTGAACGAGTTTAGAACACATGTTCAGTTGACATTTCAACAAACAAATCATGTATTTTTTATTTGCGATAAAATCTACATTGACTAAAGCTCCCTTGATACATGTTCAGTTAACCTATCCAATACATACTTTGTTCATCTTGTTTGTATCCTGGTTCACTTGTAAACAACGTCACCAAGTTAATGACGTATCGTTGTGATAATCCTCAATTATTGTTTACAATGTTATCAAGTAATAGTTTTTACAAATTACAAAGGAAGCTGTTAGGATCTAACTGTTACATATTGTAAAAAGTGACGTAAACGCCAGGGTTCTATTGCCAAATCACCGCTACATCACATTAATTTGTTTTATACCAACACATAACAGTACGAGGGAAGGATGAAAAAATTATCTCCCTCGTCAAAACAATATCTGTTTATCCTTCTCACACTGGGAAGTGAATGGGTTCACTTTTTTTAATTTGACACACTTTTTGTACTTTTTTGCTCTAGCCCATAAACTCTATGGGACTGATATGGCCTAATTCTGCAATTTGGCTGCCTGTTCCACGAGACGTAAACAAATGAAAGCTGGCGAGTGCAGTTAAAATAAACATCACTGGGACCATAAAACATCTATATCAGTAACAGATTCTTTAACATTGTAATTTGGTTAAGGCTTTTTATTAATTGTTACACTTTTATCAAATTTACTTTTTTTCTTGCAGAAAATTATATCATTGATGATGAGCTTGATATTAGCTCTTGGGATAAATACACTAATAGCTCATCCTACTTTTGACAAATAATCTGACTCTGTGAAAAAAGTTCAAATTGAAAGGGGAAAAGGAGGGGGGCAAATAAATGGAGAGTTTTTTTAACTTAAGGAATAAATTGTTTATGTAATAGCACAAACAATGTTCTCTAAAACAAAAGAAAGTTGCACTGTGATGGCCATTAAACTGCTGCTATGTGTAAACAAACGCAGCGTCCCAGACACATTGAAACACTAGCCTAGTGAGTTAGTTCTGGTCACCAAGGAGATTCCAACAGGTGCTCCTCTATATCTGACAAACTTGTCTCTACTGGGATGTGCACCACTTTCCAGACAAAATCTTACATACATCAATACCATTATACATGTATATCATGAATGTTTTTTAAAAGGACCAGTACATCAGTAAAAGATTGCTTTGTTTTAATGTTTTAGAATAAATTGACCCTGAGTTGAATGTTATGGGGTGACCCAGAAGTGGAGGGCTAGTAACAGAACTGAGGTCGAGGGCTGAAAGCAGAATTAGCACTTGCCTAGGCAGCAACTCCATGTTTATGGCTGGTAGCAGAGTATTGAGTACTTGTCCATATCAACCCAGAGATGGAAGGCTAGTGGCAGAAATGTCTAGAAGTTTACAGCTAGCAGAATGACCACTTGACCATAGTGACCTAGAGGTTTATCTGCAAGTGGAATGACCACTTGACCATAGCATCTCTAGATGTATATGGCTAGCAGATTGGGGCAGTAAATGAGAGATGGAGTGTTAGTACAGTTTATTTGTTTGATTTATTAACGTCCTATTAACAGCTATGGTCATGTAAGGAAGGCCTCCCATGTATGCGGTGTGTTGTATGTATGTTGTGCGAGGTGGGTGTCCTGGGAGACTGCAGTATATTCATGTTGTGTCTTCTTGTATAGTGGAACTGTTGCCCTTTTTATAGTGCTATATCACTGAAGCATGCCGCGGAAGACACAGTAGAATATCACTGATACAGGGAGGTGGACCTGTGTTTAGCTATAAATACATCTGCCTTAATTGTTAGTTTATAAGGTAGCTCTTTAGGTTTGTTTAAATGTATACCTTCAACAACAGAGCATTGCATTCTGTTTGGCATGCTTCTTCTTTGGGATTATCTTTTAAGGAGAATACTAAAACTTTTAGTAAAGTAATGCAAAAATGAAATTAGAATTTACACTCAAATTAAAGAACTAAATCTCATTGGTTAAGATATTTAGGATTTGTTCTGTAGCGTTCTGAATCCTATTTGTTAATGAAGGAACATGTTACACCCATCTGCAGCTATAAGACTTTATTTTCGCTTGACTTTGTGAGTTATAGCTTAGATTCTCATTCACAAATCACTCGGCAATCTCAACATAGATTAGTTTATATATTCCTGACAGCTTTACACTTCATATCTTCTAAAATCCATTTATATCAAATGTTATGTACTTGGATTTGGAAAATATTAACAACTTCTACACAAAAAGTATAACAAAAAAATTGTAACCATAGTTTGAGATGAAAGTCTGAAAGTCTTTTAATGTTCTTAAATCTAGTGAAATAAAAAAATGGCTACATCAGCAATGGATGATCAAGTCTTCTGCTGATATTTGATTCTAAATAGTCTATGCAGGAAGCAGTCCGTCAATTGCAATTGGCTTAACAAGATTTTAAAGACAAAAATTAAGGATACCTGAAGATTTGTTTTTGTTTTGTTGTATTTAGTGTAAGAGAGCTACAGAAATAGATGTCATGTCTCTTAATATTCTGATTGTGTATTCATGACAGGTATAAAACAATCAAATTCCAGTGCCAGGAGAGATATGTGTGTGAAATTCAAACCACCTGTGCACCAGGTTTGACTTGGAAGGCATAGGAGTAGACACCATAAATATTTGTCGAATTTTGATTAGATAATAATTTGGGTCTTGTGCATGTCATGCATGGACAGACCACACATGCCTGATATGAGTAATGTGTTTTCTGATTATTATTTATATACACAAGCCCAGGATATATAAATAAAAAACCCACATGCAACACCTGGTCATCGAAAAACTCTAACACAATCAGCTTGAAGTGCTATTTTACACCTAATTCCATATCTGGCTGTATAAACCTATAAGGGAGGTGGTGTCCTTTAATGACCTTTAAGTTAGCCTGTCAATAGGATACACTAACCAGCTGATAGGAGGAAAATACTAACATTTAGCATGTTTGACAACACAGCATAAAGGGTGGGGGAAGGGGGGTCCATATGACAATGATAAAGTCAACAAGAACATATGGCTAATTTGGGTATATGTCATTTAAATCATAAAATCAACTCAATCTCTCTGTTCCTTTACTAATATAAAAACGTTCAGTTTTCTGGTTGTTCTTCAAACACTTGGTGAAAACAACTCCATTTTTTTAAACCAGATCAAAGCTTGTAATGTATTTGTCTGTTTGACTGCACTGAAACATGGTGTTCTTATTGATGGAAATGAATGGAAGTCCAATAATACCTCAGGACTATTGGAGACATTTTGATGTCTCTTTCACCTGAAATGCAAACTCAGCAGTTATTATGTGATCAGGGTGGTCTGTGCAGGCAAGCATATATCTCTTCATAAGTATCATTGTTCAAGGGAAGCTTGATGAAATTCACCAGAAAACAGTTAACAATACACATCGCTTCCACTCAATAATGAAAATGTTACATTTTCCCTCTCAAATTTCACAAATAGTTTTGGAAAAAAATAATAATGAAAAATGATAAAATTTAAATTAATCGAAGTTATTCATTAAACTGAAAATAAATGGTTAAGTTGATAATGCTTGGAATTTTCCATTTTAATTTTCAATTCTGCCCATTCATTCATATATACCATATTTAAGTGCTATTAACTCCTTTGGTAAATAGAAGTTAATACTGAAGTTTAATCTATTAGAAGAATTGTCAACTTCACTGAGTCTTTATATATTTTATAAATTGGGAAGTATATGTTATATAATTTATCTTTTAGTTTTAGCTTTATCTTTCATTTTAACATTTCCATCGTTTTGTATTTTTATTTTCTTACTACCTGTGCAATTCTAAATTGGATAGTTTCAAAATTTCTTGTTTATTATGATCATACAAAAAATTACTTAAGATTGTAAGATCAAGCTGACACACTAACATTCAGGTGCATTTGTACAGGTAAATCCTAAACGATTCCAGTCCATTTGACGATCTAATAAATTGCATTATTCTTTTCAGAAATGTTTCAATGAACTAAAAATGTTGGTAATATAAAACGATCCAATTATAACAATTCCAATTCAATTCTATCAACAAACCATCACTTTAGAAGAACTTGTTGAAAAGACACTTCAGCTCTAATATCGGATAGAAACTTTTACAAACAGTAATTAATGTGGTAGGTATTCAACTTCTTTTCTTCAACATTCATTCAAACACACATAGCAAACAATTCAATCTAATTCAGGAAGGTGTAATTAAAATATTTGATTTTTTCCCCTCAACATTTTTATTCAAATATCAATATTGACTCCGAGTCTTTACAATAAACACTATAAATAGGTCAGTCCCGCCTTCATATCAAAATACAACTTGGATTTTAATACCGTCTATTACATATAAAGGGATTTTAAAAAGTACAGACAGTAATTAAGATCTACAATACAAATATGACCCAGTGTAGGACTGCCTTCAACCATAATATTTTCAATACTCAATTGAATTGAAAATGTTGATAGACATAATAAAAGTCTGCAGACGTAGGTAGACAGACGTAGGTGAGACTATGAGATCATATGTGACCTGTTGATCTAGACTATGAGATGGACTGTGACCTGTTGATCTAGACTATGAGATCATATGGACTGTGACCTGTTGATCTAGACTATGAGATCATATGGATCATATGGACTGTGACCTGTTGATCTAGACTATGAGATCATATGGACTGTGGCCTGTTGATCTAGACTATGACTTTAAAACTGTGACCTATTTTCATCTTTGACACGTCACATTTAGATTTCTAAACTTTAAATGGTCTTGATTAAAACAATCAATCCTCTTCAAAAATAATTTCAAGCCATTAGTTGTATGAATGCATGGCATTCATAGTTGCTGAATACATTCTGCTCGAATGATACATGATTTAATTTTCAATGCCCTTAAGACCTATTTCAGAGTTGCTGATGATTTCATTCCTTGCCATGATGATATTTTTCACAGTTGCTGACTTCATTCCTTGCTTGAGTGATCTATTTCCGAGTTGCTGATTTTATTTGTTTCCTCACTGGATTACATACGGCTATATTAGTTCACAGAAATGTCAAGTATTTGACAGTAGCTCGTTAAATATTTGAACACAAGAGAATATTTTCACTACAACACTTCCGATAACATTAAAAGCCAAAGTGTCACTCACCTCGACATATAGTATGTACATGTTATATTTGTGTAAAGCTCCAGCATTCCTGTCTGTTAACACCTGGAGTCGTGATAGTGCACATGTAAGATAAAATATGATAGCACTCACCAGGTGAGGTGTAGTTATTTTATGTAGATATTTCTCCCCCAAAAAATGACCTCCCAGCCTCACTACATATAATATAGTGTATCTTGGAAAGATTTATAATTCAAAAGGTCATGTCAGTATTTGTAAGTGTCAATTCTAAGTTGAACTTACAGGTGAATGGGTCGAAACACCCAGGTGACAGAGTCAAGGTTCACATTTCAAGTGTCAATCAAATTTTACATTAATCAGCCATGAAAAATCAAATAAGTGAATCAAATTTCAACTCTATTTTGTTACCATATATAATAAGAGTATTTAAGGAATAATCGTGATCCAATGACTGTTAATATAAGATCACGTGGCCTTAGACTCAAATGACCTTTGAAGATGACCTTTGAACCAGTCATTTGCAGGTGTTCATGTAAGTGTATCTACCTGGTATACTCTTTTGAAACAACCATTACAAACTATCCCTTTTTATTAGATAATGATATTAAAGGAATGTTCCAATTGGAATTGCTTGTAAAATTAATGTTTTAAAATGAACTAAACACATATCAGATTGTGCTGCGATGAAAATGTTCATCAAGTTCACAAACAAATTTTTATATATATTTTTTATGACTTTCTATTTTTCAACTTATAATACTAACAAGGACATAGTCATTCAGATCCCCCGCCAATGGAGAGCTAAATCAATTAATGCATTAATTTTATATGCTAGTAAGAGTATAGGGAAAGTATTTTAAAACCCAACTGCAATTGAAGAATATATACAAAACATATTTATGTTTTTTTTAACAAAGTGAAACCAACTTTGAAAACATTTGCTTCTTTGAAAAATACCAGAATTGATCTTAGCTTTAACAAAGTTCAGCAGCTAACAGTGCGATTTTTTATTTGTTTTAAACAGCGACGAGTTACATAGAAATTAAGTGAATGTTCATAGTAATTGAGTTTGATATATCTGAGTTTTACTGCATGCATATTAAATAAAAAGTAAAGCATAATACAAAATTAGAAGTCCTACATAAAATGTGTCTATGAAGTTTCATGGAAATATCTCTGCTGGTTTTAGAGTTGTGCTCCGGAAACGATTCTTACACAAAAATCTGCCATTTTCAGCAATGTTTCCATGGTTACAGAAAAAAGTACAAAAAGTGAAAACCTTAAAATAGCAAAAGGCACTACTAGACCATAAGACTAATGTGCCTATGGAGTTCCGTGCATATATCTCAACCGGTTTTCCAGTTATGCTGCGGAAACGAACCTGGTACAAAAATATGATATTTTCAGCAATGTTTCCATGGTTACGGAAAAAGTGCAAAAAATGAAAACCTAAAAATAGCAAAAGGCACTACTAGACCATAAGAACAATGTGTCTATGAAGTTTCATGGAAACATCTCTGCTGGTTTTAGAGTTGTGCTCCGGAAACGATTCTTACACAAAAATCTGCCATTTTCAGCAATGTTTCCATGGTTACAGAAAAAAGTACAAAAAGTGAAAACCTTAAAATAGCAAAAGGCACTACTAGACCATAAGACCAATGTGTGTATGAAGTTTCGTGGAAATATCTCTTCTGGTTTTAGAGTTATGCTCTGGAACGAACCTGGTACAAAAATATGATATTTTCAGCAATGTTTCCATGGTTACAGAAAAAAAATGCAAAAAATGAAAACCTAAAAATAGCAAAAGGCACTACTAGACCATAAGACCAATGTGTGTATGAAGTTTCGTGGAAATATCTCTACTGGTTTTAGAGTTATGCTCCGGAAACCATTCGTACCGACGGACAGACGGACGGATGGACGGACGGAACCAATTTGTATATCCCCCGCCAACTTCGTTGGGCAAGGGATAACAATGAAACTTCAACTTAAGATGTACAAGTCCCCTGTTAGAATAAACCTCGTAGTACCATATACTCTTAAGATTTCTCAAGATTGCTTGAATAAGAAGAACACTAAGTGATTAACAGATCAATTTTGGTTGAAACAATAATACATAACCTGCTTGTTCTACTCAATAAAAGCTGAATGTTCTGCAATAGACTCTACTCAGCATGTTGCCCCTTTAAAAAACTCATAAAACTTTGTTAAAAAGAGGCCCATTGGGCTTAAATCACTCCTCTTCCTCTCTAGACCTTGATAATTGAGAGGTTGTTTCAAATTCTGCCTATTTAGCACATTTGACCTTGACTAAAGTTCTGTAGAATTCATTTGAGCAGGCTAAATTGGTAGCCATTCAATCAAGTGGCTACCAGCAGGTGAGCTAATCAAATCTAATGCTAAACTTTTAAAGGGAACTCTCTACAAGCAATTTAACTTTCCCAATTTGCTGATTTTGTAAATCTCTTAAATTAAGTAGAACATGGATGTAGCCTTGTTAAGTTGAGATCTAAGGGATGAAAACCACGCCCAAAGACCTCAACCAGATATTCCTTCAAATGCCAAAATTCAATTACGCACCTTACAGGTTTTGCCAATATAATGATGACGTTACACACTGTAAACAAGGGCTATCACTCTAAGTGTTTATGTCTCCTCTCCGCCTAGCTTGTTACCTAGTTATCAGTGAATTACGATTTGTTTACAGGAATTATGCCCCACTCGTAAGGTACACCTGTTGATCGGTAATTTTTACTCCTCAATTGTACAGGTTTGTATACACAGCATACCCCCCCTCCATAAACAACACCACATTGAAATCTGTCACCACTCTCCATATACTTACAGGTTATTAAAACAGCCAGATGCTGAGGAAGAGAATTTTAGTAGAATATTTGGTTCTGTTGTGTCTGTATATTCCACAGATTTATTGTGCACTAACCCCATAGGGCTCATTACCACAGGCTCACATTACAGGACATGTGCTCACTGCTGGACACCAGGATCAGTGCTACTAAAATCGTAAAGGTGAAACTTCTCCAGAAGAACATTACCTACATAGATCACACAAAATGACAGAATCAAACTGATTTCCAATGTCATTCATTAAGCACACTCTGAAGACCTTTTACCAAGCATGTTATGAGCCAGCAGAAGGTACTGAAAATTGTTGGATAAAGATAAAGAATTTTGCATATTTTGACCCAAATTACCTTGCATGAAGGTCACACTTACATTCCAAATGTTGCAGATTCAATGTCATATCCTTAGGCAACATGCTAATTGGTTGCTGTGAAATCAAAATCTTAAAACTTCAGCACTCCTAACCCTTTGGCCATGAATGAAGGTCAAGGTCATTAATATGTAACAAATTAGAAAGTCTTTTGCCCCAACCACATGCAAATGACATAAGAATATCAGATTAGTACAGTGGAACCTCCCAAACTGATCATGATCGGTGCATATAATTTTGGCCGGTTTAGAGAGGGTTCGGTTTGGAGAAGTGAACCGAATACCGATCATTACGATCCATATTTAACGATTGGAAGTCATTTTATACACTAGTGTGCCGCATGTATGGCTAGTGTTCGTTAAAACCGACCCATATTGACGGTTGGTTGATCAGACCTCAATGAAATCTATCGGTGTCTCTCAGGTAAGGCCGGTTTTCAGAAGTGTATTTTAGTTACATTTGACTATTCCGATCTCAAAATCGGTCCGGTATTCGGAATTGCGAGGGATCGGTTTTGAGAAGTTTTATATACTATTAATAAAGACGAAAACATTCTGTACATGACATCCATGTTCGGTTTCTAGAGGTGATCGGTTTTGGGACATTATGCAATTTTTTAGAATTAAGTTGTTGGAAAGGGGAAGAGTTAACACCAGAAAGTCAAGTAGGAAAGCTAAGGAATATTGGTGGAGTAAGGTAGGACATATTAAGTGACACGGAACAGACACCGGATATAAACAGGAATGTCTAATGTATGTCTCGGTATCCCCACTGTGACATACTGGACCTCGTGTCCAGGTAAAGGGAGGTCACCAGCTGTCATAGACGTGTGTCAAAAATAATCTTTAATCCTGCCTACAGAATGGTCAATCATGGGCCTAAAGACAATTTAATTGAAATGGGCGGGCCACAACAAATCTGATTACCCATATCGTTAATCAATCTGGACAAAGAGGGATGGCTGTGGACTCCGATGTCCAGCAGTTCAAGGGAAGAGTGAAGACAAGAAGGAGGTCATTATCTGTGCTCTGAAGAAGCACCTGAAATTCATCTCATTGTATACACCTGGTCAGTGGTCAGCTGTACTGGTCAAGCCCCCTGTGCTGGTCCATTCACAACACCAGCTGGTCATATGTAAGTCTGCTACTCTGTCTTTCATCACCATATTTGGAATTTGGATTAAAGGATAGATTACATTTAGCAGATATCAGACAGTTTGTCTCTGAAATTACAGTGGTCAAGAAAAGTAGTGAACGCTGTCCTGTTATGCTGATAAGACTTTCTCAGAAGTTCTTTACTACATGTAGTAGAGACACAAATATTCAAGCCAAATTTTTGTGATTTTTTTTTAATATTCTAGAGACTGGTGGCCAGTCTAATGTCCTGTATGTGAAGTCAAGTTAGCTTTACAAAGGATTTATATGCAATGGGTTTTTGTCAACAGAATATAAGCCTAATTATAGATTCTACTGTGTTTATTTGTTTTTATAATTTTTTGTACAAAGGCCAAAAGCTATGAATTTCATGCCCATCTAGCAGCGCACTGACAATTCACCATGGCCCAGCTAGTGCACTGAAATCCATACAATGCATCCATACAATGCATGCCAATATATTACTTGAGCAATTTTTCTTAATTTTTCAAAATATTTCATGATGTGGTGGATATGTATTAATAAGATTATATATTTTCACAATTTTAGTGAAAAAATGGCCTGTTGTGTGTAATCAATATAATTATCAACCACCATAAACAAACAGTGTCAAATAAATAAATATTTATTAATTGATTTGATGCAGGATTTAGCTTTTTTTCATATTTATGGACAAAATGTAATCATTGTCTTCTTATACTTTGATAAACAGCTTATTATATATCATATATAGACCCTTGTACATAAACATAACTTGTAACAAAGACACAAACTAAAAGTTAAAGCTGATTGTAGGTTTACACACTCTGCCAAATGTCAATACTATTCCTATACTAGCGCTGTAATAGACAGCTTTTTGAAGCCTTTGATCTATTAGGGTGCATCATCATATCTACAACAAAGGCATATGATATGCAACATAAAAATGTCAGTCCACAAAACAAAAGCTGGCCAAAAGGTCTCCACTTTGATAAAAACATACATGACGTACGTCATCTCAGAATCCATTTTCCATTGATTTTAAACTCCGGCCCATCCCACTGCCCACTCCACCAAACTAACCGAGTTTAACATACATCATTTCCATTTCTTTACTCAAAAGGGACAAGTAAATGATCCCTTTCATCCATAACAAGTCCAAAGCAAGGCATCTGCTCTTTCCGGTTCGGTAAAACAAGCAGCCATGTTTTCTTTTTCAAATAACATTGCTTCGTCAGTTTGTCTATAGGGATCCAATGAAGGCAGCAAGTGATATCACTCAGTAGTTCTATACAAATGTCAAAATATGAATAAACATCTACATACATCACAAGTTTTCAACATCAACTATCAAATAGTAACCAATTTATGAAAATGTTATTTCAAAGCCAGATTGCCAATTACATCAAAATCCCTTTGACCAATTCCCAACATTTCAAACAACAGAAATATCAATTAAGTTATCCTTGAAAATGTAAGCATTTAGATTGGGCATGTGTAACTTCAATTATTCATTTGAATTATCTCCCCACTTTTTACGAACCTTGACAGACAATGAGGCTGAATGATCCAACCAAGTTTTGTTGGACTTCGTGTGTGTTACACTAAAGCAGTGTTAGCTGAAACATACTGATCCAAGAAAGATTTACTTTCCTTAACTATAGACTTTGTTCTCATCCAAACAACCTATTGTTTAACCCTGGTCCTTTCAATTAATTATTCAACTTAATTGCTTCACTATCACAAATTGCAATACTACTAATCAAACCATGTTTTCTTACAAAACTGTATAAGTAGTGAAAGTCATGTTAATGCTTACTGACCAAATGCAAGGATGCTGGACATTCTGATCAGTGAATACATTGTACATACAACTTGACTACACTGACCTTAAAGTGTACTTCTCAAGGTCAACTGTAAGGTTAAAAGTAATTCAGTTTGCATGTATTATTGTATATAGTTATTGCTGTACAAATTCTTGAAATTCATAGCTATTGATAGAATTTCCTATAATACTGATATGACTGCATGACGATAGCTAACTATAGCCAGTGACCTTTTTGGCCTTTTTGACCTTGAAGGTGATGGTTTAAGTATAGATACTTTGTGGTCATGCCAACAGTTTGGGTCTGGTTTTACCAATAATGATCCGGAAAGTCATGAAAATGAAACAATGCGTTGACCTCGTTTTGAAATTGGGCTGAATGTTTTTGTATGAAATTACAGAAAGGTTGGGTTGGTTTGACTACAGTACTTGCATAACGTGACATCTGCCCAGAACACCATAGGGTGTGTTTATGTTGGTCGATTGATTGAAATCAAACAACGTGTGAATCTTATGCCTGTAACGGTGAAATAAAGTATACTACTCAGATACTACAAAGGGAAGCCACGCTCATAAATTTGCTATGGCGGTGGTCTACTACATAGTGTTTATAAATACAAGTCGTTTTTGAGTACCTCCGATCTTGAGGAATTGTATCGGATCCAAAACTTTACAAAAGCGAATAACCCCATATATTTTGCCGAATAGAATACAGAAATGCGGGGAACAATGCCCCCAGAAATATGAACCCCTAGGCCTCTTACAGTTGACAGATATTACACAGTACTGCTGTATGTAATGTCTTGTTTAATGACGGGAAAATCATGCAGCCATTTTTTGTGAATGAGACAGACGAGGATTTAGAAACATCTCAATTGGACGGTATTATGTAGTCAGTTGGACATCTCAGACAGAAAATCTCAATTCACGTGTCTGTCTGGGTCCTAAAGACATGTACGGTCACATCCCATACAGGTGCAATGGTAGGAAGAGTCTACCATTTCTGTTTTATTTACATCATTTTCCAACATCACTCAAATAAATATGTCATGGTAGATTCAGTGTATACAGATCGACATGTGATATTCAGTGTGATCAAGTGGTTAAGATGTTCTGTCATAATACCACAAGCCCTCCATCTCAGTGGGTCACACAGCCTGGATCCAATGTGGGACGACTGCCAGGTGCTGGTCACTGGCCAATGGTTTTTCTCCAGGTACTCCGGTTTTCCTCCACCACCTAAACCTTGCACATCCTTAAATGACCCTGGCTGTTAATAGGACATTAAAGTAATCAAACCAAATTACTTTTGGGTTACAATGGCAGATTGCTTTTACGTGTGGGACATCCTTTCACTAGCCCTTCACCTCAAGTGGCCAAATAGATAAGGTGTCTGACATTTTACTCTACTTCTTCTAGATCTCCACACCTGGGTTACAATTGACAACCTAGTTCTAGCCCTTACAAAGCCTTTTTTTAATTTGTTCATTCAACACAAGTTGACTGACACTTTATTTTTTTCTCCCAGTATTCTCTTCATTGAAAAGAATGCAAGTGCAGTTTCATTTCTATTAAAGTTTGTTAATTCATGGTAATACATTACTGTAAAGACTTATCTTATGCTACAAGATTATGACACAACAGACAGCTTTAAGATGTTAGAAATCACTTGAATCAAGAGATGACAAATTGGGAACCTAAGATCCCCACACGATGACAACAGTTCTATCCTAATATATATAACTCTAACAACTCACATCAGTAAGACAGATCTGTCAACGGTTTACTAGTCATAGATAACAAACATGCAGCCAATTTTTCACCGTTTGAATATATAACTGTTGCACTTGCTGAATCAGCATAAATAACTCGCAGACATTTGTTCTTATCATTTATCTGGTTTGATTATTTTGTAAATATCGCTTCCATCATCGGAGACCCAAGTCTCCATCTGAAGTCTTTTTCGCTTATCAAATGCTAATCTCATCATACTCTGGTGAAAAAGGGGTGAATAAGGATACGAAAAACAGGAACCTGGGCCGTCCACTTCACAATCATGCATATGACATCATCAAGGTGTGTCATGGTACCATGTCACTCCCTGGAAATGCGAAATGTGGCAGAAACCAAATACTCGGCTACATCCATCTTTGAAGATAAAGAAGGAAAAGAGGTTTCTTTTAATCATTTAGCTATCAAAATATCAATAGAGCACCAATTTAACTGTTGCATTATGGGTAGAATTACCAGGACGCCAGCCGAGAATCTGTTGATATTTGGTTCCAGATTCCAATGGTATCACCCTATTCAGTCCCGCCATAGCAGCATGGATATGGTTTATCAGTATTGCATCTGTATCACAGCATGCAAGCTCCATTTCCTACTCATCCCACAAGTGGCCATTTTTTCAATATTTCATTTTTTATTTTTTGGGTTTTTTTTTGGCCTTTTTCTCACCATCATTTTTACACTCAAGAAACATTTAAAGCTTTCCACATGATCTCTCTAGGAAAAGTTAAAGTATCATCAGTCCATAAAATTTTTATGCAATCTATTCTTTCTTTTTTTTTTCATTTAAAACTTTCAAGATATTGAAAAGGAAACTAAAACTGTACTTAAAGTTTGGGTGGACAGCGGTTGTTGAATCCCTATCATTTCACTAAAGCCACAAAAACGGAACAAGAGGTCCAGTTGCCCTGGTCGTTCACCTGATTAATCTTTGATTGGGGTCTAGGTTAAAAAAGAGAAAATTGGGTCCTGAGGGGGGGGGGGGGGATGTGAAGGAAAGGGAATAATTGCGTAAGGTCAAGGATCTGTTGTACCAGATACCAAGCTAAAATTGTTCTGAGCATATAGACCCACCCAATACGTTCATTTTTATTACACATGTCATTTTAAGTAAAAACTCCTCAAACATTTATGAGGTTTTTACAATTCTATATATTCTCCATTTCTCTAGAAAATATCAGACATAAAGATAAAGAAAGCCAATGGCAGAACATTTCTGAGGAAATAGATCAACACGTGGCCTTTCTGGTTTGAATTCTCCTGCATGAAAATTCCATTTTTAGCCTTTTATGTTCCACTGGTTTATTTCTTGGGATAACAAGTAGACACTGGACTCTGATAAGTCTTTGAATAAAGTGGCCATTTTTTTGTGTCTCTATTTTTTATTTTTATTTTTTATTTATTTTTTCCGAAATCAGTAGATTCTTCAAGAACATTTTATGTGAATGCCATACAGTGCTTGAGTAAAAAGAAGCGTGCCGACATCATGCTGTTGGTACAAGTGAGAAATTCCGCTTTCTGTCCTATTTATGTTAGGATTTTATCACAAATAGACATGAACTCCTCACAACAAATGTAGCTGATTTTAGATCATAAATTATAAGATCAAATAAATGTTGAGATTTTTTCACATCATTATCTACAAGCGTAATCGTTTCTTTATGAAACCTAACCCATACCTATCTTAAATATGAAAAGATCTGTATATACTCATGTAAATGCATCTTTCAAGCATTTTCTATGTATATATATGCATGATACATGAGATTACACTTCTATATCAGTGGATAGCAGGAAGGCGATACACTACAGATTAACTATTACTGGAAACCTTATCAAAATCAGAGTACATAAAATACAGAACAATAGGCTGCCTACACTTGAGACAACTGCTACATGACGACAAACTCGTTAAGATTACCTGTGACGACGACTGTAAGGTTCACTTGTGTATAAAGAGCATCTGGGTGGTCTAGTGCACTAATTTAATATCATGCATTGTGTACATCACTATATGACAATGTTTTTAATAAAAAGATGAATTTCATAAATTCTATGAAGGATTCTTTCACGTTCTTATTCATATCAATTTGATAAATTTACAACTAAATCAACAATCAATATCATATCCAACCTCAAACGTGAAAACACAAAACCTCAAAAGGCGTTGGAAGACAAATATTTTTCATCAATTTTCTCCTTGGACAACTATCCATTTCCTTAGTAGAAACATTTTAAATTAAATACCATACTCAAACATACACAGTCCAGCCCATATTAAAATATTTGCTTTAACATCTAAAAATCATCCATATTATCAGATGGCCAGATCACAATGTCTGGAATAACCCCGACATCAAAGGGTCAATCAACTTTAGGATTGCATCGCGGCTTTATAGGCCGATACCTTTATTGCATAAAATCCTGAAAGATTAGAGGTATTTTTATATACTGGATGGTATGGGCTGGATTACACCTAACCAGGGGAGAAATGTTGTACTCGCGTGCTAAATCTACAACAAATAAAACAGCTATGGGTAGATATGAAACTATTTATCTGTTCTGGTAAGTGATTCATCAATATGGTTGAAATAAGACATTGTTATTAACCATCTACTCTTAGATAGGCTACTTTCAATTTTAAAAATTCCAAGCATGCGGTATGCTTTCCTTCTATAATGCCACTTGTTTTATGATTACAATAAAACATTGGACAAGCGAATCGATCAATATTCTGAATTGAGCTCAAAGCAGATCATTTTTTTTAAACTTCAGCAAAAACGTTTCAGAGTAATTCTAGGTCTTTCATTATAAAGTAAACCTAAGTCACTACTTATGACAATGCTGTGAAAACATCAACATTAAATTGTCGTAAAAAAAAAAGAACTGTTGAGTGCTAATGTAACCAAATTATGTCCTCAAGTCATTCTCCAGATAGTTACCGAAACCAAAATTATGACCTTTG